>NW_023331898.1:0-31861 GCF_011100685.1 Canis lupus familiaris | reverse complement strand
ACTGATGTTTACAAATAAACTTATGAGAAAGAAATGCAAAAAAAAAAAAGAAGAAATGCAAAGGCAGACTTAGTGGATATTTAAAAATTAATGTTTTAGATACTTATGTAGGTTTACTGTAGTGTCTGCAAAGATATGTCCTTTGCCGTTGGTAGCTGTTTTTCTTTCTTAAATGAGGATATTTGGTTATAGGCCTTAAATCAGAGTTTTGTCATTGTTAAATTATAGAATTTATCCTCCCAGTCTTTAAAGAAAGGTAAACTTTTCTTAAAGTGATGTTGATTCAGGTAAGAAGGAAATGGCTATTTCAAGTGCACACACAATTTATTTAATGTCATATCTGGGTGTTTTAAAATGTCCTGTCAGCTAACAACAACAACAACAAAAAATCTTAAGAATATACTTACCTAAGAGAATTCTTTAAAAATAATATTCATTTTAAATAATGAAATAGGGATCCCTGGGTGGCGCAGTGGTTTGGCGCCTGCCTTTGGCCCAGGGCGCGATCCTGGATATCCGGGATTGAGTCCCGCATCGGGCTCCGGTGCATGGAGCCTGCTTCTCCCTCTGCCTCTCTCTCTCTCTCTCTCTCTCTTTGTGTGTGACTATCATAAATAAATAAAAAAAATAAATAATGAAATATATGCTCATTTTAAGACAAATTTGAAAAATGCTGGGATTTCTGGAGGGATAAGGAAAAAAAGTAAAATCACCAATAACACTATCATAGAGGAAACATTTCCACTATTGTTACTTCGATGTAGTTGTTCTATTGTCTTGTCTATGTGTTTTTAGTTCATAGTTGGAAACCTACTGTATATACAAGGTTGTATTCTGATTTTTTCTTTTTTAAAAAATATTTTATGTATTTATTCATGAGAGATAGAGAGAGAGACATAGGCAGAGGGAGAAGCAGGCTCCATGCAGGAAGCCCTATGTGGGACTTGATCCCAGGACCACAGGATCACCCCCTGAGTCAAAGACAGGCGCTCAACTGCTGAGCCACTCAGGTGTCCCTGTATTCTGATTTTTTCATTAGCTATTTGACTTAAGCATTTCCCATATGTTAAAGTATTTCTTAAGTATCATTTTAATGGTTGAATCATACTCTGTACTGTGATTTACTTAACCAAACTAGAGTTGGATACTCAGAGTTCTCCAATTACCTATTCCTAAATGTCTAGTGATGATCTGTTTGGATTCCTAGAACCGAAATTACTGGGACTGACAAGGATGAAAAGTTTTAAGGCTATACATTTTGTTAAGCTCTATTAGAACCATTATAGATATTTACTAGGAATGTGTAAGAGTGCCTATATCACTGACCTTCATTGCTGTCATTTATTTCATTTTATTAACCTAGTGTATTTGTCTGGTTTTCCAGAAAAACATAACCTGTAAGATGTGTTTGTATGCAAAGAGAATCTTAAAGGAATTGGCTCATGTGATTCTGGGGGGTGGGAGTGGATCCCCAAACTTCAGGTCAGGTTGTCAGGCTGAAGACTCAGGAAGAGCTGACGTTGAATCTAGAAGCCAAAGGCAGTCTGGAGACAGAATTTCTTCCTTCTAAAAGGATCTCAGTCTTCATTCTTAAAGCCTTTACGTTTTTGGATGAAGTTCAGTCCCATTGTGAAGAATAAGGTGCTTTACTCAGAGTCTACTCATGTAAATGTAAACCACATCGAAAAATACCTCACAGCAACATCTAGACTGGTATTTGACCAAATGACTGGGCACTATAGCCTAGCCAAGTTGACACATACAATTAACCATCACATCTGTGGTCCAAATAGTTTTATACTATTTGATAGAAGGCCATGTTCTTTCTTTCCAGTTTTTTCTCTGTTCAGTACCATCTGTTTCTATGAAAACACACTGACTTATTTAGGACTTTTATGTATACTGTGAGTTTTCTGTTGTAAACACAAAGATTATCTTAATCTAGTTTTGGAATAAAACATTTAAGATCTCCATCAAGTGATGCTGAGAAAAAAATCTGGGTTTGGGCTTTATGCAGATGTGACTTAGGAATATTCCCCTACCACGTTACAACTGTATTAATTTGGTTTGGATAGCTAAACCCTTTCCTTCTTAATTTGCTCAACTAAAAAGTAGGGAGAATCATACCCATTTTCCAGTAACTTGTTAAGTTCTAACTGGGGAAACATTTATGAAATTCTAGTACAGCATCTAGTATATGAAAGGCCATCTATATGATCAGTACAGAAAAACCTTCCCTGTCTCTGAACATTTAGTAGTTCCACTCGTAGCAATTTTCCTCCTAGAAGACTTAAACATTTTTTCCATTTTAAGTATAAGCCTCATTTCCCTTCTATTTCATGAAGTATTGCATTTTAACCACTGATAGATAAATTAGATGATTTTAAATTAATATTTTACTCATTTATCTAACAAATATTTATTAAATGTCTATTAAATCCCAAGGATTGTTCTGGGTGCTGGAGATTTAACAGTGAAGACGATAGATAAATTCCTTGCCCTTTTAGCTTGGATATTAGTGGGAGAGACTCTCAAAGAAAGAAATCAATAAGCATAAAATCACACTACAAGTAATATCATATTAGTCAGGGTAGGCTAAGTGATGCTGTGGTAAGTCACTAAATCTCATTAGCATAATTACAACAAAAGTTTATTTCTTGCTCGTGACAAGTCAGTGGCTGGTTCAGGTGACTATTTGAAGCAGCTATTCTAAGCCTTCCAATATGCCTCCATCTAAGCACATGCTTCCATCAGGGAAGAGTGGACCAGTGAATCAAACAGCAACAGTTAAAAGCTTCTACATGTATCACTTTTGCTTCATATTTTTATTGGCCATAGCAAGTCACATTGTCATGCCTAATTTCAATGAAGAGGAGAAATGTGACTCTTGGTAATCCTAGTGGTAAAGGAGAAACATATGTGACTACCACAGTATTAAGTATATAAAAAACAAGAGAATAAATAAGTATTTTTAAAAAGATAATAAAACAAAATAAACATAAGTTTTCAAGTATATCATTGTTTAAATTTATAATAAAATATGTATTTAAAAAATTGGGTCAACTTAAAGTTATTTAATAACAATTATTAAAATTTAGTATTTAGATAAGAGGAAAGGCATTTAGGTCATTTATGAATGACTTGTTTAATAGATATTGAGATGTTAAGTCTACTTGAGGACAAGGGTGATGGTTTTTATATTGCTATTCTTGGTTATTTAGGCACATACAAGATGCTCAGTAAAACTTCGTTGAAGTTAATAATGTTCATTGTTTTAAATTATTCTTCTCCATTTGGTTGACTGTCTTAAATATAGTCCATTATAATTTTGCTCAGAAGCAAGGCCAATTTTCATTGTTTTTATCTACATTAAAATTTTACATTTAATTATAGTTTAAATTTGGACCACAAATGCTTGAATCACTAGTGGTCTCTTTCTCCTAGTTTGTCTCGGGTATGTTCCTAAACCATGGGTATGTCCAGTAGGACAAAAGACTACTACTTTACTGTTGGAGTTTGTGATCTACCATCTTGTCTTCTAAAAAACAACACAACAACACAACAACAACATTTACCTTTAATATCTGTTTGGCAACTGCTGTGTTGAAGAGATTTCACAAATTTGAATAAAGAGGGCAACAAATACCGAGTGGCAGTTTTGTTTGTTTTAATTTATTCATGATCATGAATGTAAGAATAGTATACTTGCTTTCAAAGATAGCATATGATGATGATGGTGATGATGATGGTGATGATGATGATGATGATGATGCCTCTCTCTCTATTGTTCTTTCCTTTTGCTTTTGACTAAGTCTTTGTCATTTAAAAAATAAATCAGCCAGAGAGGACCCAGTTATTCTTTGACTGGATAGATCAAGAGCAAACCAGAAGAGAATCTCTGTCTCTACCCAACTGAACCTCGTTTCGGTACCGTCACTTCTCTATTTATGGATGGTATGTCTGAGATGTTGTCTCTATCCTAGAAACCAAGAACTTGTCTTAAATCAGTGCCTCTCCAGTCTGTGCCATGAATCCCGTGAATCTGTAAGAGTCCATGCCCTTTGATGAGTTTGCTGCTCTTGGATTTGTACAAAATTTGTTTGTTACTTGGCAAATGGGACACAGCTGGCTTCTGATTTAGAGAGTGTTTTAAATTAGTTACCTCCTACCTTAACTTGATCATTTAAATGGAAAGCACTATGGCTCCAACAGAGTAGACATGATATAAAAACCATTTCCGACATGAGTATCTTGCCTCCTCAGTTGTGATGGCTACTGGTATCTCTGAAGGAAAATAAATAATAAACAAACAAACAAATAAATAATACTAAATAAATAAATAAAACACGGTTCTGCGATTCTCACAAGTGGTAAACTGTCTTTGCATTATTTAAGAAAAGCTTTAAGTGTTCGATGAATGTGCTTAGACTAATGACAGTTGATGCCAAGAATATAGCAATAATCCAATACCATTTTGTAAAGTGGCAATTTGTGTAGAAATTGCAGAAAGCATCAACACATGCCGGGAACTTTACATATAAGTGAGCTATAGCGTGGGTGAAGGAGTTATTTATTTGGCCTTTCATTTGTAAATAAGACACTAATCTTTTCCTTCCAAGGAGTAGCTAGGCCAGTTATTAGTAAAAGAATATTGATAGCCTTTGCTCATCATGGCAAAATTGAGGATCCTGACCTTAAAAGTCTTAGTATTTGGAGGAGCCTTAATAAGTCATTTAGGAGAACAGCATTCTATAGTTGAAGATGGCTAGATCTATAATCAAAATATTTGGGTAGAGTCCAGGCTATACTATTACCTGTCAGCAATTTAGCTTTCCTCATCAAGGCTTATATGATCTGGTCTAGGGAACCTCTCTAGTCTTGTTTGATAGTCTTTACTTCTTACTTGCTCCATTTCAGTCCCTATGCCATTTCTCACATTTCAAAAGAAGTGTTCTTGCTGCCAGGCCTTCTGTTCTTCCTGTTCTCTCTGCTGGGATGATCTTCCCCCAGAGACAAGCTGACATTTATTGGGCAGATCCAGTATGTTCCAAGGCGTTATAAATGCTTTGCATGTTTGTTGTGGTGAATTTTCATGATAACCGTATGAAGTGTGTAGTGACACTGGATGGATGAGAAAGGAGGCAGAGTGATCTGGCAAAGGCAGGATTGGAACGAAGGCCTTGGCTCTCACAAGAAGTGCTCTCATAGTACACAACACCCAGGGTGTGGTTCCCACTCTTCCTTTAACCTCAGAGCTCTTTCTTGGTGAGCATTTCCTGACTATCTTATTTAAAGTGGAATTCCTGTGACTCTTTCTGTTTACTTAGCTTTATATTTATGAACAGTACTACATATTACCTGATTGATAATGCCTGTTTACTTGCTTACTTCTTTGCTTATCTCCCTCACTAGAATATATATTCTATGAGGGATGGACATTGTTCTGATCCGTGTTACCACTCTATCCCCTGCATCCAGAAGTGTACTGAAATGTACTGAGAGAGGATACGAATTGACTTAGAATTTTTATCGGGTTTAAGGTATCTTACTCTTCAAACACTTGCAGAGCACCATTTTGTGTCAGATTCCATGACAGTTTGTGGAAATAGGAACGTGAATGAGAATGATGGGGACTCCTACTTTTCTGCTTTTCCTGATGCTTTTCCGGCATCCTAGAAGAAACAAACATGCAATTAACAGACAGTTGCCCAGGATAAGCATCCTTTTAGGGCAAATATAAGGTGCAGCAGGGAAGGGAGGCTTTAGGGAAAGCTATTCCGAGGGGTGATATCCATGTTGAGAGCTGAAGGATGGGCTGAATGGGGATGCAAGACCATTTGGGGCAGAGCAGATGACAGAAGTCCCTGAGAGGGCACATTCCAGTTTATTATTTTTTTAAAGATTTTATTTATAGAGACAGAGAGAGGGGGGCAGAGAGACACAGGCAAGGGAGAAGCAGGCCTCCATGCAGGGAGCCCGGCGTGAGACTCGATCCCGGAACTCCAGATTCAGGCCTGGGCTGAAGGCAGGCGGCCAAACCGCTGAGCCACCCAGGGATCCTCCGCACATTCCACTTTAAAAGCAGTTCACTGTGACTCAGATATAGACTACGAGGGCCAGAGTTTACTGTCTGAGGCTGGAGAATAAAGTTGGGTTTTCAAGGGTCTTGAAAACTATTCCCAAGAAGCCAAGACTTTATTGTCTGAGCAGTGAGATGCCACTGAATGATTTTTAAATCAATGTAGTTTTGATTTAGTATCTGATTCCGTTTACCACCCTTCAGCCACATAAGTTGGCAGCATTTCCACTTTCTGGATGGGACGAATAAGGCCCAGAAGAACACATTTCAATGCTGGTGGAATTGATTTAATTCTCTTAATGACAGTGGATATCAGGGCTTCTAACTCCTACCTTCCCACCCTCTCTCCTTCCTTCTTTCTGGTTGTTATTCTTGTCAAACATAAAGCTATTATCCACCATCCTTAACTTTTTCCGAGGAATATCCATGCACTCACACAGCTTCTAATAACCAGGACCCTGAGTGAAAGCCAGTGACCTCACGGGCGGCAGGGCTTGTTTGTGGCTGGATACCATATGGTGCCACCTGGGCTGGAATTCTCTGTTTCTTCCTCACTAGGAAGCTGGATTTGTACCAGGAACCTCTTATCTGAAAAGGCAGCTCTAGGCTGGGAGAACAGAGCTGGTTTGACGAAAGTGGAGAGGCGCTCAATGTGGTCTGGCCACGCTTTTGGGCATGCTGTGAGCGCTCACAGCAAAACACAGCTGGCATGTCTAATTTAGCCTTGACTGCCTTGAAAAGGGACCCTTAAGGGAAATATATTTTCGCTGAACACCATTTGTATTATAATGTACAGCTAGACAGACATGTCAGAATATTACTTATTATTGGTGGGGAAAAACTCTGTCAGGTAATTGTGCTTTTTTTTGTGATGACATCGGGAAGTGATTAAAGCATCCCTGAATCAAAATCATCATAGATAGACAGTGAGAGAAACCAGAGCTTTATTTATGAAGACGCCTGTAAACCTAATGGGATACCTCCTTTGATGCTTACAAAAAACGGATGTAAGGGTAAGAATGATCATTTCGGCTATGGCAAGTTGGTCCTTGTGATCTGACGATGGCAGGGCTTGCTAATAGTAGTCCTGGCATAGACTCTCAAATTTCTTCAATGCTTAGCATCCTCCGTGTCGTCCGAGAAGTAAAAGGTTAGTTTCTGGACCGGGTCTTGGATTCATCTGGCTTTCGTATGTTAACAGGTTCTGAAAGCATCTGGGACACACTTGTTCCATTTTAACCAGCACTGGTCGTCCGTCTGCTTTATTTTTGTCTTTCTCTTCTCTTCCTCTCCCTTCGTCCTCTCTTCCCTCCCGTGGTCTTCTGTGTTTGCTTTAGCAGTGGTGGCTTACCTTGCCACTTGGCAAGAAAAAAAAACGCAGCTCTTGTGTGGGGTAGATGGAGGGAAGGATAAGAATATAATCCACCGCCCGAATTTGAGTTCCCTGGGTTCAGTTCCAGCGGCAGCAAGCAGCTTTGCTGCAAAAATTGCTTGCTGTTCGAGATAGCCAGCAGAGGGAATCAGGGACTTTGCTTGCAGCAGGGGTTGAAGCAGGCTTTTTTTTTTTTTTTTTTTTTTTTCTTGGAGGGAAATACTGCAGCTTTCTGGACTGCATACCCTGCTCCCTGGAGAGGTTCCACCCACCGGCTGGAAGGAGAGGAAGTGAATGAAGGACAGGAGGAGCCCCGAACACCCATGTCACTCTGGAAGGGAGACAGCAGCAACCAGGCTGTGCAAGGTTGTTTTGTTTTTTTCTTTTCTTTTCCCCTTTCTCTTTCTTTTTTTTTTTTTTTCATTTTTTTGTTTTCTTCTTTCTTTCTTTCTTCTTTCTTCTTTCTTTTTTTCCCCTTTTTCTTTAAGGTGGGGAAAGAGACAAACAGGAGACAGGAAGCTGATCTGCAAGGATTCGGAGTTGTGCTAAAAAGACTTTGATTTTTTTCTTCTCTCCCTCTTTACAAACGCTGGCAATTGACATCACTACAGACAGCCTGGGTAGAGAACAAAGTGCCTCATCCCAAGTGGACCCTGGCAGCTGGGGGAAGGAAGGCAGGATCTGGGAAGGCTGTGTGTGTGTGTGTGTGTGTGTGTGCGTGTGTGTGTTCTTTCTACCAATACCTTTCCTTTTTTCTTTCTTTCTTTCTTTCTTTCTTTCTTTCTTCTTTCTTTCTTTCTTTCTTTTTCTTTCTTTTTTTTTTTTTCTTTGTCTTTTTGGTGTTTTCTTTTTTAAATTCCTGCCGTGTTGGAACTAGTGAGTGGTGGAAGACGAAGGATCTCTGAAGCCTCATCAGTCATCGGGACCATCAGGAATAGTGGTTTAAGAGGACGCTCGGGCCTGGGGCACCATACCGTGTCATCGAGTTCCCTGCCTCGGAGATAAAGATTCCAGCTACATGGGTAAACGCCTGGATCAGCCACAAATGTACCCCCAGTACACTTACTACTATCCTCACTGTCTCTAAACCAAGGTATGGCTCGACCCACAGTCTGGCAAGCAGTGTGTATCCTGCACTTGGGATGGGAAACAGGCATGTGGATTATTATTTACCTCCCCTTTCCCATCACCTCTTCCTGCTTCTTTGAAATTAGTAACATAGCAATGGAGTTAATGAGGCAGAGGAGAATATGAGAAGAAAGCAAGCCCTGGGACTGTGGTTTTTCTCTTCTAGCAGAGATAATAGTTTCGCTCGTGTTCCTTTGTTGTTATTTGGCAACATAAAGATGTTCCTGATATCCGTAGTAAAGTGCTTTGCAGATGGACAGGGTTGTTAGAAGGAGATTGTGACATGATTATCAGGAACATACAACGATTCAGAGGCTTTTCTGGTGAGCTGTTCTTTGTTGGCTCTGAAAGGGTTTTTCTCACTGGATAGGATGCACCAGGGTGGGGGCAACTCAGACTTTCAATCACAGAGTATTAGAATGACAAGAAAGGGTGTGGGAAGGTATAGTACGACTAACTGACGTCCCGTAGAGTTGGTTTGGGTGTGCTTTTTGTTTTGTGTATTGGCCTTACATATTTTATTTTATATGGAGGGGTGATCAAGACTCTAGAGACTGAAGTTTTGGAGCTTTACAATAGATGTTCTTTACTTTTCGAAGCTCGTTTTTCTGTGCTTGGCTGCCATCAGGAGGCCTGTGGGTCTTGAAAACGGGATGAAAATATAACTGATGATAATTGGACACGAATTGGTTAAATACTTTAGTCTTGGGATCCCTGGGTGGCGCAGTGGTTTGGCGCCTGCCTTGGCCCAGGGCGTGATCCGGAGACCCTGGATCGAATCCCACGTTGGGCTCCCGGTGCATGGAGCCTGCTTCTCCTCTGCCTATGTCTCTGCCCTCTCTCTCTGCTGTGTTGACTACTCATAATTAAATAAAAAAATTAAAAAAACTTTTTTATACTTTAGTCTTTTTATGTGGTGCGTAAATGGACCATTACGGGGCCAGTGGAAAGCCACGGTAACTAAGCAGTGGGCATGTGCCAACCATGAACTGATCCTGCAGTTCAGACCTGAAGGCTCTCAGGTGTGATATAGTCACTGCTCCAATTTGTCAGTTAAATTGGACTTGATGAGTTGGGGGGGAGGGTGCTGTCGGTTAGATTTATCGCTTTGAATGTATGGGTTATGTTTCTTACAGGTGATATTATTTTGTATCGCATTAGCCGACTCCACTGTCTTCTTAATAAATAAATATGCGGAGAGTGACCAAGGCGTGACCTGAGTGATCTGTGCTGCCACCGGGACTCGGTGATGGGATTAGTGTGCGGTAATCCATGCTGGTAGTTAGCTCTTATTTATTCGGTTCCCGTCCTCCAACATGCCTATTTGTAAACCAGACGACGGCAGCAGACTTTCCGAATTCTATTAAAAAATTGTTGCTGCTTTTTTTTTTTTCTTTCTTTTCAATCGCTCCATGACTCGCCCTGCCCCTGCAAGGTCTCCCACATTGCTTTTTGCCCTTGTGAGCATTTAGTTTGTGGGGCTGCTGCTTAGTAGACCAGCCCTCCTGCTCCGTGCAGTGGCAGTGTGTTTTAACTCTTGGGGGATTGGGTGGAGAATGCCTGTCTGCCTTCCCTCAAGGAAATGGCAAAGCAGGGCTAGTCTAAAGAGGAATTTATAGTCATTCCTCATCCCCCCCCCAAGAATAAAAAACAACAAACCCAAGGGTTCCATGAAAAATATCGGACATTCCCATCCCTTTTCTCATTTGGCTAAATTTTTCCAAATGTTTCAAATTCATGCTTTCTTTTTGGTATCTTTTTTTGACTATGAAGCATATTCAGAAAGGAAACTTTAGATAAAAGAATGGAATAATTTCTTTCCTGCCTGAGATTTCTTTTAACTTATGTTCTAGCAGGAAATAATGTCTTGCACATATATTAAGGACGGATGTTGGATGAGCTACACTGATGGGAAGTGTGTTGGTGTGTGTGTGTGTTGTTTGTGTGTGTGAAGAGAGAACTGGGAGAGGGAGAGAGAGAGAGAGAAGGGCTTGAGGTAAAGAAAGATGCAGTGGTGAGGGAAAAGAGGAGAGCCTGAAAAAACATAGAGGGAATTTAAAAAATCTGTTTTGGGGTCCTGTGTAGTTAGTGTGTAGACAGGCAGCATCTGGATCTTGTTACTTTTCAGCTAGTCAAAGCCATCAACTTCTGGAACATTTTAAAGAAGCTAGATCCATTAGGTGACCCTAAACTGATATTCGGGCAACTCAGATCAGGGTGGTGGGGAATATAGGATCAGCTACTTTGGCTATCATGGTAGTTCATATTGATTATTATGTTGCAAACTTTTCACAGAGCTGTGAAGTTGTCGAATACTGTTTCGGTGGCTCTGAAATGATAGACATATAACATTCCTGGAGCTGAAGATGTGAAAACGTGCCCTGCTTTGAACTTGGGGCACAACAGGAATGAGAATAAGGATCAATCATACTTTAAAAATGTGGGGACTTTCTGGCAGCATGAATCTATGTAAAAAGTACTATCATGACCCAGTATAGCATGAAAACAACTGGGTTATTTCAGTGTTGTCTTTTTGCTCCTTTTATATTTTTATCTAAAATATTACCTATATAATTCTGAGGGGAATACATCTGCTCATTTTATTTGGTAAGCAGCCTTGTGGAATTCACAAAATCTACAGTCTAGCCTTGGCTTATAGTTATAGATCTATTTAAAAATATCAGAGCTATTTAAAATGATACTGATACATAAAGAATACTTATGGTTGATAAAAATAGAGTTCTGTGGTTGACTATAAAAGTCAATATTCTGGTGACATCATAACTTAAGCTGTCCTGTAAAACCAGGTGTTCTTAAACTAATCAACAAAAGCCATTTACTGACATTAGTTTGGGGTGAAGAATCTTTATGGGGTTCTTAAAAGAACTTCAAGGTGTATCATTGCATTTATTCAGACAGTACAAAATACTGAACGTTTTCTTTCTACTTAAATGTGGTGTGTTAGATACAGCTGCTCTTTTCTTATGATAAAACAAAATGAGAGTAGGGTGTCTAAATAAATGGAAAGGTTTCCCTTTCCTCAAATGCAATTAAAGTTTTAGAAAAACTTGGGGCACTTCCCTGCTTTCTCTGCTCCTCTTATTTTCCATCACATTAGAACTAATTCACTACCTTTGTTGCTTAAAAGAAAAAGAAATTAGAAATAAGTTACTTATGCTTCTCTCCCTTTGAATAATTTTCCAAATGCTTAAATTATTATATTAGATAAATGTACATAGAAGTAAAATGAAAACCCAATGACTAGCTGATAGCTATCTTGTAGCGGTATTGTTCTAGGATGCATGTTTTCCAAGACCTTGCATTAAAAGCTGTCTTTGTCATTTTCTTTTGGCCATTTTTCTCCCCCTATTAAAAGAAGCATTTAAAAAAGAAACATTGTGATTGAGCAGAAAAAGAAGCAATCTTGATGACATGCTTTAATACTTACATAAGAGCCATAGCCAGATTTAAAAAAAAAAAAAATCTTCATCAAAACGAATTTGCTCTTTGAAGGCCACAGGATAATCAGCAAACTTTAGAGAAAGGGACCAAAAAATAGCTCATTAGCTTAATGATAATATCCATAATCACGTTTGGATTGAGTCACAACCTAATATTCTCAGCAATTTTGTTATAGCCCATTCAAAGCAAGCAACCTGTTGCTATTGCATTGTGAGACCCCAGGGTGAATCGCAATCTGAGTTTATTTGTGGAGGGTTTCTTGGAAAAGGCAACTTAAATCATAACTAGGAAGGCTAAAAAGAGTAAAACATGGTCACAGCCTGGTGAATTGATACTTTGTTTGCTGAGAAAGTATTTTCCCTCATGTGTGGTATCTGGAAAACTTTATCATCTCCCCAAAATCTTTAAAATGCATCCAAACGCACACAGCAAGCTAGTCATTCCTTTCCATTTCCTTACCCTGACCGGGTCACGATGTTTTCTACCGATCCAGGGCATGGTTTCTACTCATGCTTGCTTTTCCATCAGCCTACTGCTTTCCCACCTTGGACCATCTGCTTCCCCTGAAGATCTTGCAGAAAGATCTGTGGGACCAACAGAGTTTTTCTGGCTGCTGCTACTCCAGATCGTATTCAGAACCTGGTGTGAAGTTGGGTTGGGGTCAGGTATAGGGAGTAACTCATCAACTGCACACTGACTTCAGGCTGAGTTTCCAACCATCTGCAGCCTGGACAGCTGCTCATCTCTCAAAGTCTAGCTAGAGCCCTATGATTGTGCCATAGAGAGAGCAAACACTTGAAACACGAAGGACTAAGGAGTAGGGAAAGGAAGAGAGAGGCTCCTATGGGGCAAGGGATATTCTCAAAGATGTGAATGTACAGATCCTTCAAAAGCAAAACAGGACAACCCCTTAACATGCTTTCTTGCACATGAAAATGTAGAAAATCCTGCAGAGGGAGGGAAAGAGTTTAGGATTTCCTTAGTACTTCCTGCCTCAGATTTGCATTGATAGCCAGAGTTGGTAACTTGCCAGTTTTAAAACAGCCTTGAAACTCCCAAGTTCTGTTTTCCTTTGAAAGGCTGAAACATACAAAACTGGTTTTCTAAAAATTGTCCAGCAATAGAACCTTGAGGTACAACTCCAAATATGTCTTTCGCTTCAGGGGGTAATATGAGAGCATGAAACTATGATAAATCTTGTTTGTCTCATTTGAGAATGTACACAATTTTAATTGGTTTTGAATAAGAGAAAAATAGTAACAAGGGGCCACTCTCCCTTTCTAGTTGTCCTGTTTTCTTTACCTCCCCCCCATATTAAATTATCTTGGAATTGTCTTTTCTATAATGCAGCCATTGTTTTCACAGTACTAAGTTTAGTGCCTAGCTAAAAGGAGGAGCTATGTAAAAAGTTCATGTGTTGTTGTCTTTCTCTCCAGAATCATTCTTAATTCAAAAGAAACCTCATGTCAATTTGTTCTAACAGTATCTTCCTAACAGCTTCCTTTCGCTTTCTCTCAGTTTGGGAAAAGAACAATAGAATTATAAATCAAAATTATTTCTCTGAAGTAATTAAATCTATTAGAGGGTTGGAGGTAGGGCTGATTTGCAGGGAGGGAGACAAAAGAAGAGAAGTAGGATGTAAGTTCATTTCAGGTCTTTCTGGCTCCAGGAATTCTGGAAAGCGTCATTATTGCACTAATATGATTTTACACAATCCTTTTTGACATTATCAGTCTTTTTGGCAGAGAGAGGGCTCAGTCACAATTACGTCCATGCCAAATTCTAAGAAAACCAGTCTTTCTTTAAAAAAGAAAATCTTTGTAGTGTTGGACTTCTTATTCGGAGTAAATGGTTGATGTTTATCCACAATTGGCTTCGAGTACTACATTAAAATTGTGTTTGGTAGCAGTCTTGTAGCCACAGCTGTATGTGATTAAATAGTGTAATATCAAAAGCGTGTGAGAATAGGCTTTTTTATGCTATAGCTGTTGCAACAGCAAGAGAGCAGATGGAACCAGAGGGAGAGCCAGGGCAACAGTGTATTTATGTGTTGTAATACCTGCGTCGAGGATACACATTGCTGTTTTTTGCAGTAGTGGGAAAATGCTGACCTATCTTGGATGTCATTGAAAAATACACTTTTTGAAAATGGACATGGACCTATCATACCAATTTTTATTTTAAACAGAGAGTTACTGTTTAATTAGAAAACACATATTTTACCGAAGGGTCCGAAACATTTGCAAGTGGAAGGATCATAATGATTTTCCATGCAGCACACATTCAAATAACAAAAGTGAATTTCTCATTTCTGTTTTGAAATCATAACTTTTTTGCTTTTTTAAAAAAATTTTAAATGTTTTTTGCTGCTTTAAGCTGTGGAACTATTGTAAGAAAATCATCAGGCCATTTATCCCTAAAAAAGAGTGACAGGTAATGAGGAGAACAAAATAGGGCGGTGGTATGATTCTTTTTTTTTTTCTTTTCAGATATTTGGAAATATAGTATTTGGTTTTGTATGCCTATTGTTCCTTTGTGGCCACTGTTAAGAAGTACATACTTGTACAAAGGGACACACTTTTGGGTCTATCTCTTTAGCAGGATATCATAATAAGGAGATTTATTTTTCATGGGATGGTTAAACTATAAAGTTCTTGAAAGAAAATATTCATGAAACCTGTCATCTTGAGTTTTCTTGAGCTTGTGAATCTATAGGATACTAATAAGAGATTTACTAGTACGTCATTGTTTTCAGGGCCTTGAAAAAGCCTGTAGAAGTAGCTGTTGGTTTTCAAATTTCAGGCATTAAAAAGCAATTTGGAAAAGGAAAAAAAAAGAGGGGGTTGACAGAGATAAGTTGGATTCTGTTTGTTTTGTTTTTCATGTTGATATAAGCAGCAAATTTGTTCACATTTAAACTTTTTTTTTTCATGTAGATTTACTGGTCAGGAAGTATATACCATGTGGAATCAGTAACTGGATATAGCTTTGGAATTCAGAACATTGACATCTAATAGATAACAAATTTCAAGAGTATGGATAACAAATGCTGAGTCATGGAGTCTGGTTTTGTTTTATTGTTGTGGAGGGACGGGAATTCTCTGATTTGTGTGTCAATGGATTGGTTTCAGGTTCTCTAAGATCTCTTCCAGGCTTAGTATTTGTGACTCACACTTTGAGACTAAATGAGCCTGCTTTGATGTATTCTGTGGTACTGGGAGATGACCTTGGTTTTGTGCTGTCAATGAGTTTTGTTCAGGTCCCCATCCTTTCTCCAGAGCAGATCAAATACTGCTTTGCCCACTCTGGTGATTGATGAATTTAACTATCTGCTTCCTTTGCCAATCTAAACCCAGTGTACCAAGAGAAACACATCCATCACCTGGAGTGGGTGGAGAGCAGCTCCCAGGGGTAGGACAGAATGACAGGCATCATTTAATCATGGTCATTGCCAGCTTTGTTATCGTGGTTAAAGTTTTCTCCTTTGGGTAAAATTAGAGCTTATCTAAAGATGGTGACAGTGTGATGCTTTACTTTTCTTCATTTAACTTCCTCTCTGCAGGTGGTTTCAGAACTGAATGGGTAGGCATATGTTTGGCCTAACCAGTGGGGTGATGGAGGCAGAAGGATTGCCTCATTAAGGCCCTGACAACCCTAGTTTTGTGAATGAAACTAGGAGCTAGTGCCAATATGGAAATGACAATTGATAGATGAAATACTATTTTGACTGGAGGTTATAAATCCTTAAAACCCCTAAATTGCTGAATAGTAGTCTTTAAAACATGAGAAAAGAATACTAGTAACTCTAGTATATGGAGTAGTAGGAGCAAGAGAATTACTTCTCCGGGACACATAAGCACAACCGTTATCTTTCTGTCTTTTTCTCACTAAGTACCCTTCTCATTCCCCCAAAAGCTCCTATTAGCTGAATTAATGAAAGTAAATAGAGGGACGCCTGGGTGGCTCAGCGGTTGAGCGTCTGCCTTCAGCTCAGGGCATTATCCTGGAGTCCTAGGATCCAGTCCCACGTCAGGCTCCCTGCACAAAGTCTGCTTCTCTCTCTGCCTACGTCTCTGCCTCTCTGTCTCAGTGTCTCTCATGAATAAATAAATAAAATATATTTTTTAAAATAAAGTAAATAGAACCTTGAATTTTGTTTTTATGAATGATAGCCAGATAGAAAAAAATAGACTTGACTTCATACATAGTTCAGGCAACCCTGATAATGTCCTGTCTTATTGTGTGGAAAGTAAGAGACAATGGAAGAAAAATAAATCTTGCTATATTCTAAGTATTGGTACTAATTATTTTAGGTATGGAGTTTTGGTTTCAGAGTTAGCTTTCCTACCATTATATTGTAGGGTTAAGAAGTTGGTATACATCGCACTTCATATGCTAGAATCTTTGGCTATTTCATTCTTAACTAATGGTTTTCAAGCTGAATATGAATCATGCATAGAATTTAAGGAGAGTTTTTGAGGAGCCTTCCTATTTTTATCTCGTGTACTGCTGTCTATTTATCTTAGTCACATTGCTGATTGAGGACGATTTAATGAAAACGAAAATGGAAAACAGAATACTAACTGTCTGGGTTTCTGGACCGGTTAAGATACCTTAAAAGGTTTCCTTACATATGCGAGTCATATTTGAAGCTATTATCGATGTCTGTAAACTCTCATATGCCCCTTTTAAAACTTATCAGTCACATAAATTGGGTGGTGGCACCCTGACTATAGCTCCTGTTGAGGTCACTTAGCATTCAAGCAAATATACTTTTGAGCTCCTAGCTAGTTTCGAGTGGATGAAGTATTTGAAGGAGTGTGTACAAAGCTTGGAATAAAATTTCAGAGATTGTTTTCTAGTGTATCATACAAAAAACCCATCTGACATACTTACGATGTTTCATTTCTTCATCTCTTCTCAAGAGATGAGAAAAACACTTTTTTTGACTTGGTACTTGTCCCTGGAAGGGTTGTGACACTCCTGAATTACCCTCGGTCTTGCTTTCGGCCCCTAGGCCTCTTGTCCCTTGCTTTGCATACCAATTCAAACTGAGCCATTAGAAATAAGGATGTTGTATTTCAGTATAAGGCAGGAAATTCTGGAAAAAGCAATAAAATTCTGATGTCCTTTTTAAACTTATTCCAAAAAATTAACCACTGCTTTTTTTTTTATGATAGTCCACACAGAGAGAGAGAGAGAGAGAGGCAGAGGGAGAAGCAGGGCTCCATGCACCGGGAGCCCGATGTGGGATTCGATCCCGGGTCTCCAGGATCACGCCCTGGGCCAAAGGCAGGCGCCAAACCGCTGCGCCACCCAGGGATCCCTTTTCTTTCTTTCTTCTTTCTTTTCTTTTCTTTCTTTCTTTCTTTCTTTCTTTCTTCTTTCTTCTTTTTTCTTTCTTTTCTTTCTTTCTTTCTCTTCTTCTTTCTTTTTCTTTCTTCTTTTCTTTCTTTTCTTCTTCTTCTTTTTTTTTCTTTCTTTCTTTCTTTCTTCTTTTTTTTTTTCTAATAAAAATTTATTTTTATTGCTGTTCAATATGCCAACATACAGAATAACACCCAGTGCTATCCCATCAAGTGCCCCCCTCAGTGCCCACAACCCAGTCACCCCCACTCCCCACCCCTCCTCTCCGTCCACCACCCCTAGTTCGTTTCCCAGAGTTAAGAGTCTTCCATATTCTGCCTCCCTTTCTGATATTTCCTACCCATTTCTTCTCCCTTCCCCTCTATTCCCTTTCACATCTTCTGTATCCATTCATCTTCGATGGACACCGAGGCTCCTTCCACAGTTTGGCTATTGTGGACATTGCTGCTAGAAACATCAGGGTGCAGGTGTCCCGTCGTTTCACTGCATCTGTATCTTTGGGGTAAATCCCCAGCAGTGCAATTGCTGGGTCATAGGGCAGGTCTATTTTTAACTCTTTGAGGAACCTCCACACAGTTTCCCAGAGTGGCCTGCACCAGTTCACATTCCGACCAACAGTGCAAGAGGGTTCCCTTTTCTCCGCATCCTCTCCAACATTGGTGGTTTCCAGCCTTGTTAATTTTCCCCATTCTCACTGGTGTGAGGTGGTATCTCATTGTGGTTCTGATTTGTATTTCCCTGATGGCCAGTGATGCAGGGCATTTGCTCATGTGCTTGTTGGCCATGTCTATGTCTTCCTCTGTGAGATTTCTGTTCATGTCTTTTGCCCATTTCATGATTGGATTGTTTGTTTCTTTGGTGTTGAGCTTATAAGTTCTTTATAAATCTTGGAAATTAGCCCTTCATCTGATACGTCATTTGCAAAATCTTCTCCCATTCTGTAGGTTGTCTTTTAGTTTTGTTGACTGTATCCTTTGCTGTGCAAAAGCTTCTTATCTTGATGAAGTCCCAATAGTTCATTTTTGCTTTCGTTTGCCTTCATGGATGTATCTTGCAAGAAGTTACTGTTGCCGAATTCAAAAAGGGTGTTGCCTGTGTTCTCCTCTAGGATTTTGATGGAATCTTGTCTCACATCTAGATTTTCATCCATTTTGAGTTTATCTTTGTGTCTGGTGCAAGAGAGTGGTCTAGTTTCATTCTGCATGTGGATGTCCAATTTCCCAGCACCATTTATTGAAGAGACTGTCTTTCTTCCAGTGGATAGTCTTTCTCCTTTGTCGAATATTAGTTGACCATAAAGAGGTCCATCTGGGTCTCTATTTGTTCCCCTGATCTATGTGTCTGTTTTTGTGCCAGTACCACACTGTCTTGATGACCACAGCTTTGTAGTACAACCTGAAATCTGGCATTGTGATGCCCCCAGCTATGGTTTTTTTTTATTTTTTTTATTTTTTTTAAACAAGCTTTTTTAAATTTTTATTTATTTATGATAGTCACAGAGAGAGAGAGAGAGAGAGAGAGAGAGAGAGGAGAGGCAGAGAGAGAAGCAGGCTCCATGCACCGGGAGCCTGACGTGGGATTCATCCGGGTCTCCAGGATCGTGCTGGGCCAAAGGCAGGCGCCAAACCGCTGCGCCACCCAGGGATCCCTGGTTTTCTTTTTTAAAATTCCCCTGGCTATTCGGGGTCTTTCTGATTCCACACCAATTTTAAAATAATTTGTTCCAACTCTCTGAAGAAAGTCCATGGTATTTTCATAGGGATTGTATTAAACGTGTAAATTGCCCTGGGTAACATTTTCATAATATTAATTCTGCCAATCCATGAGCATGGAATATTTTCCATCTCTTTGTGTCTTCCTCAATTCTTTCAGAAGTGTTCTATAGTTTTAGGGTATAGATCCTTTACCTTTGGTTAGGTTTATTCCTAGGTATCTTATGCTTTTGGGTACAATTGTAAATGGGATTGACTCCTTAATTTCTCTTTCAGTCTCATTGTTAGTGTATAGAAATGCCACTGACTTCCGGGCATTGATTTTGTATCCTGCCACTGCTAAATTGCTGTATGAATTCTAGCAATCTTGGGGTGGAGGCTTTTGGGTTTTCTATGTAGAGTATCATGTCATCGGCAAAGAGGGAGAGTTTGACTTCTTTGCCAATTTGAATGCCTTTAATGTCTTTTGTTGTCTGATTGCTGAGGCTAGGACTTCCAGGACTGTTGAATAACAGTGGTGAGAGTGGACATCCCTGTCTTGTCCTGATCTTGGGGAAAGGCTCCCAGTGCTTCTCCATTGAGAATGGTATTTGCTGTGGGCTTTCATAGATGGCTTTAAGATGTTAGGAATGTTCCCTCTATCCCTACACTCTGAAGTGTTTTGATCAGGAATGGACGCTGTATTTTGTCAAATGCTTTCTCTGCATTAATGAGAGAATCACATGGTTCTTGTTTTTTCTCTTGCTGATATGATGAATCACATTGATTGTTTTACGAGTGTTGAACCAGCCTTGCATCCGGGGATAAATCCTACTTGGTTATGGTGAATAATCTTAACGTACTTGGATCCTATTGGCTAGTATCTTGTTGAGAATTTTGGCATCCATGTTCATCAGAGATATTGGTCTATGATTCTCCTTTTTGGTGGGGTCTTTGTCTGGTTTTGGAATTAAGGTGATGCCAGCCTCATAGAACGACTTTGGAAGTACTCCATCTCTTTCTATCTTTCCAAACAGCTTTAGTAGAATAGGTATGGTTTTCTTTAAACGTTTGATAGAATTCCCCTGGGAAGCCATCTGGCCCCAGACTTTTGTGTCTTGGGAGGGTTTTGATGACTGCTTCAATTTCCTCCCTGGTTATTGGCCGTTCAGGTTTTCTATTTCTTCCTGTTCCAGTTTTGGTAGTTTGTGGTTTTCCAGAAATGCATCCATTTATTCTAGATTGCCTAATTTATTGGCATATAGCTGCTCATAATATGTTTTTAAAATCGTTGTATTTCCTTGGTGTGGTTGATCTCTCCTTTCTCATTCATGATTTTATTAATTTGAGTTTCTCTCTCTTCTTTTTAATAAGGTTGGCTAATGGTTATCTATCTTATTAATTCTTTCAAAGGACCAACTCCTGGTTTTGTTGATCTGTTCCACAGTTCTTCTGGTCTCGATTTCATTGAGTTCTGCTGAATCTTTAACTCTCTTCTTCTGCTGGGTGTAGGATCTATTTGCTGTTTTTTTCTTTTTTCTCTAGCTCCTTTAGGTGTAAGGTTAGCTTTTGTATTTGAGTTCTTTCCAGTTTTGGATGGCTGTAGTATTGCGATGTGTTTCCCCCTCAGGACTGCTTTTGCTGTATCCCAAAGGTCTTAAACGGTAGTATCTTCATTCTCATTAGAATCTTTTAATTTCTCCTTAATTTCCTGGTTGACCCTTTCATCTTTTAGCAGGATGGTCCTTAACCTCCACGTGTTTGAAGTCCTTCCAAACTTCTTGTGATTTAGTTCTAGTTTCAAGGCATTATGATCTGAGAATACACAAGGGACGATCCCAATCTTTTGAAATCGGTTCAGACCTGAATTGTGATGCGGTATGTGGTCTATTCTGGAGAAAGTTCCATGTGAACTTGAGAAGAATGTGTATTCATTTGCGTTTGGATGTAAAGTTCTGTAGATATCTGTGAAATCCATCTGGTCCAGTGTATCATTTAAAGCTCTCGTTTCTTTAGAAATGTTGTGCTTAGAAGACCTATCAGTGTAGAAAGCGCTAGATTGAAGTCACCAAGTATAAGTGTATTATTATCTAAGTATGTCTTAACTTTGGTTATTAAGTGATTGATATATTTGGAAGCTCCCACATTCGGGGCATATATATTGAGGATTGTTAAGTCCTCTTGTTGGATAGATCCTTTAAGTATGATATAGTGTCCCTCTTCATCTCTCACTACAGTCTTCAGGGTAAATTTTAGTTTATCTGATATAAGGATGGCTGCTCCTGCTTTCTTTTGGGGACCATTTGAATGGTAAATGGTTCTCCAAACTTTAATTTTCAGGCTGTAGGTGTCCTTCTGTCTAAAATGAGTCTCTTGTAGAGAGCATAGATGGGTCCTGCTTTTTTATCCAGTCTGACAGCCTGCACCTTTTGATGGGGTCATTAAGCCCGTTCACGTTCAGAGTTACTATTGAAAGATATGAGTTTAGTGTCATCATGATACCTATTCAGTCCCTGTTTTGTGGATTGTTCCAGTGGATTTCTTCTTAAAGGGGAATTTTGAGAGTCCCCCTTAAAATTTCTTGCAGAGCTGGTTTGGAGGTCACATATTCTTTCAGTTCCTGCCTGTCTTGGAAGCTCTTTATCTCTCCTTCCATTCTGAATGAGAGCCTTGCTGGATAAAGTATTCTTGGCTGCATGTTTTTCTCATTTAGGACCCTGAATATATCCTCCAGCCCTTTCTGGCCTGCCAGGTCTCTGTGGAGAGGTCTGCTGTTAATCTGATATTCATCCCCAATAAATTAGGGATTTCTTGTCTCTTGCTGTTTTAAGGACCTTCTCTTTATCTTTGGAATTTGCAATTTTCACTCTCAAGTGTCGAGGTGCTGAAGGGTTTTTATTGAATTTAAGGGGGGATCTCTCTATTTCCTGGATCTGAATGCCTGTTTTTCTGCCCAGATTAGGAATACATATTCTGGCCCTCTGGCCCTTTCAGCGCCTCGGAAACCCCAATTAAACGTAGATTTTTCTTCCTCACACTGTCACTTATTTCCCTTAATGTATCCTCATGATCTTTTAATTGTTTCTCTTTTTTCCTCAGTTTCTCTCTTTGCCATCAACTTGTCTTCTATGTCACTCACTCATTCTTCCACCTCGTTAACCCTCGTCGTTAGGACCTCTAGTTTGGATTGCATCTCATTCAATTGATTTTTAAGTTCTGCCTGATTAGATCTAAATTCTGCAGTCATGAAGTCTCTTGAGTCCTTTGCTTTTTTCTAGAGTGACCAGTAGCTGTATAATAGTGCTTCTGAATTGGCTTTCTGACATTGAATTGTAATCCAGATTTTGTAAACTGTGGGAGAGTGGACTAGTTGTGATTCTTTCTTTGGAGGTGAGGTTTTCCTTCTAATCATTTTGCTCAGTGCAGAGTGGCCAAAAACAAGTTGTATTGGGAAAAGGAGAAAAAGAGGGAAGAGAAAGAAGAAAAGAAAAAGAAAAAAAGAAGATAGAAAAAGAAAAAAAAAGAGAAGAAAAGAAAAAAGAAAAAAGGGGGGCAAACAGAAATCAAAAAACAAAAAACAAGGGGGAGTATCCTCTGATTCTGTATACTGTAAATCCCTCGACTTCCCCTGGAACTTTCCAGTGCTGCTTGGTTAATAATTTGTTTTTCCCCTGTCGGTCTAGCTGGTCCTCTGGGGGAGGGCCCTGCTGTGCTGATTTTCAGGTGTTAGCACTTGGGGGAGCTGCTCAGCCCCCTGCCTGGTGCAGGGCTCAGTGGGGTTGTTTACCCGCGAGGCCCCAGGAGGAACAACCGCAGTGGCGGCGGCCAGCTCTGGAGCCCTGGAGTCAGCTCCTGCAGTAGCCCCAGAGCTCTCCGTCTGCAGGGCCTGGAGGCTCCGGGCCGGGCCGCTGATCTGCTCAGCTCGGGGCAGGAGCGTCCTCGCTGTCCTGGGCCCTCCCGGCCTCTGCCTGTCCCGGGGGAGGCCAGATCCTGGGCTGTGTCCCCGGCGCCCTGGGCTCCCGGCCTGTGCTGGTGGGTTCGCGCTCCCGCCCGCAGCCCCCTCCCCGCGAGCCGCCGCCCGAGCCCCTCCGAGCTGCTCCGGGTCAATGCGTGCGTGCGCTGCAGCCCTTTAGGGAGCTCGGCGCGCTCCCCAGGGCGCGGTGTCTGTTAGTGTCCCAGGGGGCCTGAGGGCACCCCCGCCCTCCTGGGGTCCTGCTCAACCCTGCGGGTGCCTTTCCCGGGAAGGTCGGTGCAGCTCCTGCTTCTCCGGGACGGGGCTCTCCTGTCCTGGGGACACTCGCCCCGGCCTCAGCCTGGCTCCTCGCGGGGCCCCTCCCCCTTGGAGGCCTTTTGTTTCTTTATTTTTTTTCCCGTCTTCCTACCCTGGTAGAAGCGCAAACTCTTCTCACTGTAGCATTCCAGGTGTTCTCTCTTTAATTCTCAGGCCGAATTCATAGATTTTCAGGATGATTTGAAGATTATCTAGGTAATTTGGTGGGGACAGGTGACTTGGGGACCCTACTCTTCTGCCATCTTGCCTTTCTCCTCTCTTAATATTAGAGATATTTGGATGGCTGCATTGAACTCATATCATCCTGCAAATAAATATCCTTTTTAAATTTTTTTTATTTTTTAGAGATTTATTTGTTTTAGAGAGTTCAAATGAGAGAGAAAGAGAGAATCTCAGGCAGACTCCCTGCTGAACCCAGAGCCCAATACGGGGCTCCATCTTACCGCCTTGAAATCATAACCTGAGCTGAAACTTAACCCATTGGGCCACCCAGGCACCCCTAAATAGCTTTTTAATATGCAAACACAAGCACTAGATTTAAGCAAAAACCTTCACTCCATAAAGAAAATGTGCTATCCTCCCTTACTTATATTTCTGTGACTACTGAATGAATATACCAACAACTGGAGAAGATAACAGAGCTTTCTTTTCTGCTCTACTAAAGTTCACCATGTATTTTTTTATACTAAGCCTTGTGTAGACTTTAACTTTTGTTCAATATGTTTTAGTATCTCAAAATCTCCAGAAAAGTTGAAATTCGATGCATTTTCTTTTAAAAGGATAAAAGGTTTTAAAATCCACTTTTATGGTTCTCCTTGGTGACTGAAGATATTAAACTAAATTAATGATAAATTGAAAGGACAACTAAACCAAGCAGATGTAGGTGAAGAAATTTTTCCATTAGAGTAACATTACTGAAAATGCAGATTATAGTAAGAGATGTATTTGGCTAAATTTTAGGGAGCCACTTTATGAAGTAAACTCAAAAAAAGCATTTCATTAAAAAAAGGCATTTCAAAGCACTTTTCCTAGTGCTGATATTTAAGAAAGACAGAGAAGGGAAAATATTAAGGCCTGGGATTAATGAGATTTATAATCTAGTAGGAGAAGGAAAATAAACCCACATGGATATGTGTGTGAAAAGGACAACCATACAGTATATTACTGAAATAAATTAAAACCCTAACATCAGGAAGAGTGCTCACTTTGGCAGCACAGATGCTAAAGTCAGGAAGAAAGTTTTTTCTTTCTGTCTCAGCCACCTCTACTCTCCACTTACAGATACAGCTTACCTGACAAACATCCTAAAGCTTAATTGGTACCATTTCCTTCCTGGCATCTTGAGCACAGCAAAATATATTCTCCACTATCCTAGCAACTTCTAGTCAAGATTCTCATCTAATATGATTCTTATATAAATATTCAGTGCCCTTAGAATTTAAAATAATGGCTGTGATTTGGCAGATCAGTAGTGTTATTTTCTAGACATATTTTGCCCACAGTATTTTTTCCACACAGTCCTCCATGCCATCAGATATGATGCCAACCTCAGAAGCAAAAGTTACTTTCACTTCATTCCGGACATAACTTCTCATCTTTTCTAAGTAGCATCCTTTAGTTTTGTGAATATCTTTATTCCATTTTAGAGACCCATCTTCTTCCCATTATGGTTGATAGTATTCATAATTAATTGAAGGTGAATGTATGTTACAAACAGAAATTTCTTTTTTTTATGATAGTCACACAGAGAGAAAGAGAGGCACAGGCAGAGGGAGAAGCAGGCTCCATGCACCGGGAGCCCGACGTGGGACTCGATCCCCAGTCTCCAGGATCGCAACCTGGGCCAAAGGCAGGCGCCAAACCGCTGCGCCACCCAGGGATCTCCACAAACAGAAAATTCTTTAGAACTCTGGAGAGGCAATCATTCATCATATAGGTAAAAATAATGGCATTGCTTCTGCCTTCCTGGAGCTTATGGGCTGGGAAAGACATAGAAGGTCTTTACTTCTCAGAGATACTGTTTCTCTTTAGTTCATGTCAATAAATCTCCCTGAATCATTTCAATGAATTTTCCTCTTTCTTTTCTCAATTCTGTCCACAGATACCAGATTAATTTTTAATGCCCCTCTTATCTTATGACTCATTTGCATAAGAACCTAAATGATTCCTGTATGCCCCCCAAATCCCCCCACCCCTGCCAGTATTAAACTCCTTAGTGTAGTATATAGGCTGTCTGCAATTTAATTCAACTGATCCTTCCAATCCTCTATCATAATGTAAGAACTTACATTTAACACTGCATTAGGGACATGTACTTTGATGACTTTTTGCATGTATTTTCTGATTTGTAGCTGACAATAATTATATGAGATATGTAGTATGTATGCTGATTTTTTTCAGATGAAGAAACTAAAATATAAAAAGTTTGCACCATCACCTATTTCCACACAGATAATGAATGCTGGCTCTGGGATTAAACTTAGTGTTATTTGATCTCACTTGTTCACTACAGTAAGTTAAATAATGGCCCCCAAAGATATCAGGTCCTAAACCCTGGAACCTGTAAAACCTGATATCTTATTTAGCAAAGCCTATGCAGACACATCTGCATAATTAAAGTAACAATCTGGAGGTGGAGCAATTACCTGAATTAAATGGATGAACTCTTAATGCAATCACAAGTGTCACTACAAAAGTGAGGCAGATAGAGACTTGACACAGACACTAGAGGAGGCAGCAATGTGACCATGGAGGCAGAAGATGGGAGTGATGTGACTACAAACCAAGAAATGGCAGCAGCTACCAGAGCCTTCAGAGGGGAGTACCCTCTCAATACCTTGCTTTTGGCTCAGTGATATTTATTTCAGACTTTTGGCCTCTGGAACTTGGAAAAATTGTTTTCTATTGTTTAAAGCCTCCAAGTTTGTGATCATTTGTTACAGCAGCCACGGGAAATTAATGCAAGAACAGAAACTCTGTTCTACACTGCCACCTATAGGCAAATTCTCTGGTTCCCAAATCAGAATCCTCTCAGTAGGAATTAGATGGCCACAGATCTGGATACAGGGCATTACTTCCAAGTCTGCAGTAATAAATACTTGGGTAGAAAAGTCAGATAACCCAAACCTGAAGGAAATGAGGTACCCAGAGTCCAGGGATACTCTTCAAAAAAAAAAAAGGCATCAAATTAGAATTAGAGAAGCATCGCAGAAGACATAGGCCAAGAGCAACCCTAAATAATGATGCTTCCTTTACTTGTTATACTGAAAGAAAAGTTGATTCTTGAACTTGTCAGTCCTAATCCTGCAAGATAGAGAGAGCTACTTGTTTCTTTTTTTTTAATTTTTTATTAATTTATGATAGTCACAGAGAGAGAGCGAGAGAGAGAGGCAGAGAGAGAAGCAGGCTCCATGCACCGGGAGCCCGACGTGGGATTCGATCCCGGGTCTCCAGGATCGCGCCCTGGGCCAAAGGCAGGCGCCAAACCGCTGCGCCACCCAGGGATCCCGAGCTACTTGTTTCTAAAGGGAGAGATTCCCATGTAAGAACAAACTAGTAAGGTAGGTTTAATGAATGTAGTCACATGTACTCATTGTTGGGTGAACAGCTGCAAGTAGGTGTATGGTTTAATGACGTGGCAACATAAAAACAGATCTCTGGGTATATGTAAAGCTTTGGGCTTTGACTGATTCTACTCAACATGTACATCATTAAGTGCTAGCAACAGAAAGACACCAGGATCAAGATGCAGATTTCGTCACCTAGGGCTACACATCATTCAGTGACAAATTATAATAAATTAAACCAGATTGAATTTATAGGCACAGCTTGGAGATATTGTGTCTTCAATTCCAGACCACCAAAATGAAGCAAGTATCTCATGAAAGTGAATCAACTGAATTTTTTTTGGTTTTGCACTGCATATAAAGGTTATGTGTATACAATATTGAAGTCTATTAAAAGTGTGCAATAGCATTATGTCCAAAAAACACAATGTATATACCTTAAATTTAAAAATACTTTATTACTGAGATGCACGGGTGGTCCAGTGGTTGAGCATCTGCCTTCAGCTCAGGGCATGATCTTGGAGTCCCAGGATGGAGTCCCACATGGGGTTCCCCACAGGGAATCTGCTTCTCCCTATGCCTAGGTCTATGCCTCGTTCTCTTTCTGCATCTCTCATGATAAATAATAAAATCTTTAAAAAATAAAAATACCTTTATTACTAACAAATGCTAACCATCATGTGAACTTTCAGTTGGTTGCAATCACTGATCATAGATCCACGTAACAAATTAAGTAATAATGAGTAAGTTTGAACTGCAAGAAGGACACAGAGACATGAAGTGAGAAATGCTGTTGAAATAAAAATAACACCAAAAGACTTGCTCAATGCACGTTTGCCACAAACTTCAATTTGAAAAAAAAAAAAAAAAAAAAAAAGATTTGTGTGAAGCACGATAAAATAAGGTATGTCTATAAAAAAGTGTTAAAGTGATTAGTTATTAAAGAAAAAAGGGTTTTTTTTCTCATAACATTTATCAAAATAAATTCTCAGATGAATTAAAGGCATAATTGTGAAACAATGAAACTACTGACATATAGTTGATAATATAGGTGAATTTTATATGAACATGGATAGAGAAAGCCTTTTTAAGCATAAAAGTCATAATGATATCACCAAGATGGCAAGAAAAATGATCTTCTCCAGTTCCCTCAGAGAAAAACCAACTAGGAGTATCTATAGTCAAGGCATCTTTGTGAAAGTCCTAGAACCAAGGATGAGGCTGGAGTATCTACTTGGCTCAGAAAAAAATAAAATAAAATAATGCATTTGAAGGGTAAAGGAGCAGTTTTACTTTGACCTAATCACCCTTTCCCAAAACCAGTGCAGTACAGCACAAAGATATACTCCCAGAAACCTCTGATTTCTCCAGTGTGAAAAAGCCCAAGGGAGGGTATCCAGCTTCTCCACTGTTATGAGTGCTTCTAAGGATGCCTACACTTCAGTCTCATCTCACAGGGACCACTGGAGAAATAAATAGCATAAGACTTTCAAGCATCAGAGATGGAGAGGGAGAAAGGGGCTCATAGCAATTAAGGCAGGGATCATGGTAAGCTGTGGTTTGGGGAGTGTAAGTACCTGAACAGAGCTCTTAGCTAAGAGCCAGAGTGAGAGCCATTTGGAGAACCAAAGTGATGGTGCTCACTTCAGCAGCACATATACTAAAATCGGAATGATACAGAGAAGATTAGCATGGCCCTTGCACAAGGATAACATGCAGCATTCCATATTTTTTCAACTTCTGGTCTTTGGCCTTGTCAGAATCATCCAGGGTGAAATTTACTTAGGTCATGGTTGATATTCTTGACTCAGCCCGCTCACATACAGCCACTCTGCACTTAGCAAAATGACTAGAAGGAAGAATTCAACACAAAAGAAAGAATCAGAAACAGTACTCTCTGCCACAGAGTTACAGAATTTAGATTACAATTCAGTATCAGAAAGTCAATTCAGAAGCACAATTATAAAGCTACTAGTAGCTCTGGAAAAAAAGCATAAAGGATTCAAGAGACTTCATAACTGCAGAAATTAGATCTAATCAGGATGATATTAAAAATCAATTAAATGAGATGCAATCCAAACTGGAGGTCCTAATGATGAGGGTTAATGAGGTAGAAGAAAGAGTGAGAGATATACAACACAAGTTTATGGCAAGGAGGAAGCTGAGGAAAAAAGAGAAAAACAATTAAAAGACCATGAGGAAAGGTTAAGGGAAATAAATGATAGCCTGAGAAGGAAAAATCTACATATTGAACAAATCATAGCTGAGAACTTCCCTAATTTGGAGAGGGAAACAGGCATTCAGATCCAGGAGATAGAGATATCCTCTATCAATAAAATAAAATAAAATAAAATAAAATCAATAAAAACCGTTCAACACCTCAACATTTAATAGTGAAACTTGCAAATTTCAAAGATAAAGAGAAAATCCTTAACGTGGTAAGAGACAAGAGATCCTAACTTATATGGGGAAAAATATCAGATTAACAGCAGACCTCTCCACAAAGACCTGGCAGACCAGAAAGGGCTGGCAGGATATATTCAGGTCTTAAATGAGAAGAACATACAGCCGAGAATACTCTATCCAGCAAGGCTCTCATTCATAATAGAAGGAGAGATAAAGAGCTTCCAAGAGATGCAGAAACTGGAAGAATATGTGACCACTAAACTAGCTCTGCAAGAAATATTAAGGGGGACCCTGTAAAATAAATAGGAAGCCCAAAGAACCTACCCACAAAAACAAGGACTGAATAGGTATTATGGTGACACTAAGTTCATATCTATCAATAGTTACTCTGAACATGAATGGGCTAAATGATCCCACCAAAAGACACAGGGTTTCAGGCTGGATAAAAAAGCAAGACCCATCCATTTGCTGTCTACAAGAGACTCATTTGAGACCTAAGGACACCTCCAACCTGAAAATGAAAGGGTGGAGAACCATTAATTCAAATGGTCCTCAAAAGAAAGCTGGGGTGGCAATCCTCCTATCAGATAAAGGTTATCCCAAAGACTGTAGTAAGAGATGAAGAGGGACACTATGTCATACTCAAAGGGTCTATCCAACAAGAAGACTTAACAATCATGAATATTTATGCCCCTAATGTGGGAGCTGCCAAGTATATCAAACAATTAATAACCAAAGTAAAGACATATTAAATTATAATACACTAATAGTAGGAAACTTCAACCTAGCACTTGCGGCAAATGACAGATCTTCTAAGCACAACATCACCAAAGAAACAAGAGCTTTAAATGATACACTGGATCATATGGATTTCACAGATATCTACAGAACTTTAGGTCCAAACACAACTGAACACACATTCTTCTCAAGTGCACATGGGACTTTCTCTGGAATAGACCATATTGGCTTACAAACCAGGTCTCAGGCAATACCAAAAGATTGGGATTGTTCCCTGCATATTTTCAGACCACCATGCTTTGAAACTTAAACTCAATCACAAGAAGGAATCTGGAAGAAACTCAAACACATGGAGGTTAAAGTGCAGCCTGCTAAAAGATGAAAGAGTCAACCAGGAAATTAGAGAAGAATTAAAAAGATTCATGGAAACTAATGATGAAGAAATAACCATTCAAAATCTTTGGGATACAGCAAAAGCAGTCCTGAGAGGGAAATACATCACAATATAAGCATCCCTCAAAAAATTGGAAAAAACAAATACACAAGCTAACCTTGCACCTAAAGGAACTGCAGAAAGGACAGCAAATAAACCTATACCAAGTAGAAGAAGAGAGTTAATAAAGATTCGAGCAGAACTCAATGAAGTAGAGACCAGAAGAACTGTAGAACAGATCAACAAAACCAGGAGTTGGTTCTTTGAAAGAATTTGTAAGAGAGATAAACCATTATTCAGTCTATTGAAAAGAAAGGAGAAAGGACTCAAATTATAATATTATGAATGAAAGGTGAGAAATCACAACCAATACCAATGAAATACAAAATTTAAAATAAAAAAAACCATGTAATTTATATATATATATAATAATAAAAATATTATTATAATATTTTAATAAAGCAATTTTTATATACACCAATAAATTAGTCAATCTAGAAGAAACAGACACATTTCTGGAAAACCACAAACGACCAAAACTGGAACAGGAAGAAACAGAAAACCTGAACAGGCCAATAACCAGGGAGGAAATTGAAGCAGTCATCAAAAACCTCCCAAGACACAAAAGTCCAGAGCCAGATGGCTTCCCAGGGGAATTCTATTAAATATTTAAAGAAGAAACAAAACCTATTCTACTAAAGCTGTTCTGAAAGATAGAAAGGGACGGAATACTTCCAGACTCATTTTATGAAGGCAGCATCACCTTAATTCCAAAACCAAAGACCCCACCAAAAAGGAGAATATAGACCAATATCCCTGATTAACACAGTTGCAAAAATTCTCAAAAATATACTAGCCAATAGGATCCAACAGTACATTAAGAAGATTATTCACCGTGACTAAGCAGGATTTATCCCTGGAATGCAAGGCTGGTTCAACACTCTTAAAACAATCAACGTGATAGATCATATCAACAAGAGAAAAAACAAGAACCATATGATACTCTCAATAGATGCAGAGAAAACATTTTTAAAAGATTTTATTTCTTCATGAGACACACACACAAACACAGAGAGAGAGAGAGAGAGGCAGAGACACAGGCAGAGGGAGAAGCAGGCTCCACGTAGGGAGCCCAAGGTGGATTCGATCCTGGGACTCCAGGATCAGGCCCTGGGCTGTAGGCGGCGCTAAACCACTGAGCCACCCGGGGGGCCCCAGAGAAAGCATTTGACAAAATACAGCATCCATTCCTGATCAAAACTCTTCAGAGTGTAGGGAAGGAGGGATATTCCTCACCACCTTAAAAGTCATATGAAAAGCACACAGCA
>NW_023331897.1:0-31694 GCF_011100685.1 Canis lupus familiaris | reverse complement strand
TTAACCCTAACCCTAACCCTAACTAACCCTTATCACTATACTAACCCTAACCCTAACCCAAAACCTAACCTAATTCCTAAACCCTAACCGTAACCTAACCCTAACCTACCCCTAACCCTAACCCTAACCCTAACCCTAACCCCTAACCCCTAACCCCTAAACCTAACCCTAACCCTAACCCTAACCCTAACCCTATCCCTAACCCTAACCCAAAACCTAAACCTTAACCCTAAGCCAAACCCCTAACCCCTAACCCTCACCCTAACCTAACCCTTAACCCTACCCTAACCCTAACCCTAACCCAAACCCTAACCCTTATCCCTACCCTTAACCCTAACCCTAGGGATCCCTGGATGGCACAGCGGTTTGGCGCCTGCCATTGGCCCGGGGTGCGATCCTGGAGACCCGGGATCGAATCCCACATCAGGCTCCCGTTGCATGGAGCCTGCTTCTCCCTCTGCCTGTGTCTCTGCCTCTCTCTCTCTCTCTCTCTCTCTCTGTGTGTGACTATCATAAATAAATAAAAAAATTTAAAAAATACCCTAACCCTAACGGTAACCCTAACCCTAACCGTAACCCCAAAACTTAACCCTAACCCTAACCCTAACAATACCTCTAAAACCTAACCCCGAACCCCTAATGCTATCCATAACCTTAACCTCAACACTTAACCCTAAACCTAACCCTAACCCTTACCCTAACCCATACCCTAACCCTAACCGAACCCTAACCGTAACCCGTACCCTAACCCTAACCGGTACCCTAACCCTAAACCATACCCTAACCCCAACCCTAAACCGTACACTAACCCTAACCTGTATCCTAACCCTAACCCCTTACCCTAACCCTAACACGTAACCTAAATCTAACCCTGACCCTAACTCAAACAATACCCTAACCCTAATCTAACCCGTGCCCTAAACCTTACGCAAACCCCACCCTTAACGCTAACCCGTACACTAACCCTAAATGGTACCCTAACACTTAACCCTAACCCTAACCCGTACCCTAATCCAACCCTAAAACTAACCCTAACCCGTACCCTAACCCTATACTGTACCCTACCCAAACCCTAACCATAACCCGTACTCTAACACTAAAACTACCCCTAAACCTAACCCTAAATCTAATCATAAACCTAACCCTATCTCTAAACCTTACCCTAACCTAACCCTAACCCTCACCCTAACCGTATCCCTAACACGTAAACTAACCTTAACCCTAACCCTAACCCATAAACTAAACCTAACCCTAACACTACCCTAAACAGTACCGTAACCCTAAACCTAACGTGTACCTTAACCCTAACCCTAAAACTAGCCCTAAGCCATACCCTAACCCTAACAGCCCAACCCTAACCCAACCCTAACGCTAACTCCTAACCCTAACCGTAACCCTAACCCTAAAACTAACCCTAACCTCTAACCCCTAACCCTAACCCATAACCCTAACCTGAACCCGAACCCCTAACCCCTAACCCTAACCCTAACACTACCCTAACCCATACCCTAACCCTAATCCGTACCCTACCCTAACCGTAACCATTACCCGTACCCTCACACTAAAACTACCCCTAACCTAACCCTGACACAAATCATAACCCTAACCCTATCTCTAAACCTAACCCTAACCCTAACCCTAACCTCTAACCTAACCCTCAACCTCACCCTAACCCTATCCTAACACGTAACCTAACCCTAACCCTAACCCGTAAACTAACACTAACCCTAACCCTAAACAGTACCTTAACCCTAACCCTAACCCTAAGCCTAATCCTAAGCTGTACCCTAACCCTAACCCTAACCCAAATCCGTACCCTAACTCTACACTAAATCTCCCTACCCTAACCCTAACCCGTACCCTAACCCTAACCCTAATCCATACCCTAACCCGTACCGTAACCCTAAACCTAACCCGTACCCTAAACCTAACCATAAACCCAAACCTAACCTGAACCCTAACTCTAACCCGGACCCGAACCCTAAACTGTAACCTCACCTGTACCCTAACCTGTACCCTAACCCGTACCCAAACCCTAATCCTATCCCGTTCCCTAACCTGAACCCAAACTAACCCGTACACTAACCCTTAACCGTACCCGTACACTAACCCATAAACAAACACATACCCTACACCTAACCCTAACCTGAACCCGTACCCTAAACCTAACCCTACCCAACCAACCCTAACCCTAACCCTTTCCCTACCCCTAATCCTACATGTATCCATACCCTAACCCGAACCCGAACCCTAACCATAAACTAACCCTAACCCGTAACCCTAACCTAAACCTAACACTATACCTAACCCTAAACAGTACCCTACCTAAACCCGAACCCTAACCCTAACCCTAACACCCCTAACCCCAACCCTAACTGAAACCTAATCCTACCCTAACCCTAACCCGTACCTAAACCTAACCCTACCCTAACCCTAACCTACCCTAAACCTAAACCCTAATCCGTACCTAACCCAAACCCTAACACTAACCCTAAACCTAAACCTATCCTGTACCCTAACCCAAACCCTAAACCGTTACCAGTACCCTAACCCTACATTAACCCGTACCGTAATCCATACCATATCTCTAAACCGTACCCTCACCCTAATCCGTAACCTACCCAAATCTGTACCCTAAACCTAAGCCTAAACTGAACCCTAATCATAACCCTAACAGTAACCCTAACCCGTAGCCTACCCTAACCCGAACCCTAAACATAACCCGAACTCTAATAACTCTAAACCATAACCTGTACTCTAACCCTAACCATAACCCTAACCTGTAACCTAACCCTAACCCTAACCCTAACCCCTAACCCTAACGCTAAACATACCCTAACCTAACCCTAGCCCATACCCTAACCCTAAACCTACCCTTAACCCTAACCCTAAACCTAACCTTAACCCGTACCCTATTCCTAACCCAAACCCTAACGCTTACCCTAACCCTCAATTGTACCCTAACCCAAACTCGAAACCTGTACCCTAACCCTAACCTTACCCAACCCTAAACCTAACGAAACCCAATCCCTAATCCTAACCCTAACCCTAACCTAATCCTAACCTTAACCCTTACCCTATCCCTAAACCTAACCCGTAATCTATCCCTAAACCTAACCCTAAACCTAAACAGTACCCTAACATTAACCCTAACCCATACCCTAACCCTAACCTTAACCATAAACCGAAACCGAAACCTAAGCCCTACCCTAACCCTAACACTAACACTAACCCATACCCTAATCCGTAACCTAACCCGTAACCTAACCCTAAACCTAACCCTAACCCGTAGTCTAAACCCCTAACCCTGAACCTAACCCTAACCCTAACCTGAACCCTAACCCTAACCCTAACCCTAACTCTAAGCTTCAACAGGACCCTAACCCTAACCCTAACCCGTAACCTAGCCCAAACTTTACAGCATTGGAAGTCAGGTCGTTCCATGAATAAAGCTCTACTACACCTGGAGACACAACCGTTGAAGCCTACAGATTGCCACTTGCGTCCCATGAGCGTCTGACAAACATGTCTAGTGAGGATGTTCGTAACTGCATCTGCAGGCAGTGTGGGAACTGGGAAGGACCACGTGTCAGCTCACCTCGCAGAAGGAAGTTCCCCAGAGAGACAGCTTTCAACAAGGTACTCAGGTTTGGAAGTTAGTATGTAGCTACCTTCTGAGGGAGGAATTACTCAGAAGTCGTTGGATTGGGCTAGAAGACACTTGCCTCTCACAAAACTTTTGTCCCGTATCGAACGACGTCCTTTCGAAGTGAAAGGTACAGGCGATCAGCATGTGGGAGGAACAAGCCATAAGCTCATCCAAAGGAGTGTGCATCACTTGGAGGCAGGTGTCCGGTAGTCGCGAAATTGACAATGCAGACTCTTGGTTCTCACTCCGCTACTGTCCCGCATAGAACGGAATGCTGTGGAAGCGATCTGTAACAGGCCGTCACACTGTGGGAGGTACAGGCCATAAGCTCAACTCTGAGAAGCGTGTATGCTTTGCAGGCAGATGTCTGCTAGCCACTCTTTTATGGGAGTTAGAACCTAGCTACACTTTAATTGAACAAGGCTGTTGGAAATCGCTGTATTGAACTCAGTTACACGTGACTACAAGCCTGAAACGTCTACATGCTTTTCACAACCTCTTCCAGCACCTAACATAAGGATGTTAGGACCTAGGTCTACAGGCAGTCACGTTGTGGGAGGGTCCCGCCCTCACCTCAACTCTCACAAGGAAGCATGTCTAGAAGCCAGCTTTCAACTAGCTGCATTCTTCTGGCCCTGAGAACGCAGCTGTATTCTAACTCAGGAGGTTCCAAGCGTACCACTCTACTCCACCTGGAGACACCTTCAAGGCCTGCATTATTCCACTTGCGTCTCACAGGCTTCTGACAAGCGTCTCTAGTGAAGACGTTGGAAAGACATTCTGCAGGCAGTGTGGAACTGTGAGGGACTGCGTGTGAGCCCAACTCTCGGATGTAAGTTGCCGTTGGATGCAGGGTTCAATTAGCTAGTATGGAACTTAGTATGTAGCACCAGTGTAAGACAGGAATTACTAGGAAATCGCAGGATTGAGCTTGGAGGCACTACTCTTGTGGACCTCACCTGGACGAGGTGACTGGTTCCCAAGTAGGACTCCCCTGGACCTGATAACTTTGCTACACACTTTGGCCTCACCTGGCCCTGATGACTCTGGGCCCCACTGAGGCCTCAATCTGGACCTGGTGACTGTGGTCCCCACCTGGGTCTCACCTGGACCTGGTGACTCTCGTTCCCACATGAACCACACCTGGACCTGGTGACTGTGGTGTCCTTCTAGCCTCACATTTACCTGGTGACTCCGGTCCTCACCAGGGCCTCACATGGATCTGGTGACTCTGGCCTGCAGGTTGGCCTCACCTGGAGCTGGTGAGTGGGGTTGCCACCTGGGCCTCACGCATACCTGGTGACTCAGGTCCCCACGTGGGCCTCACTTGGACCTGGTGAATCTGGTCCTTACCTGGTCCTCACCCGGACCTGGTGACTCTGGTCACAACCTGGGCCTCACCTGGACCTGGTAAATCCTGTCCCCATCTGGGCCTCACCCAGTCCTGGTGACTTTGTTCCCCACCTGGACCTGATTACTGTGAACTCCTTCTTTGCCTCACCTGGACAGGTGACTCTGATCCTAACTGGGCCACACCCAGATCTGGTGACTCTGGTCCTCACCTGGGCATGATTGGGACCTGGTTACTCTGTTCCACACCTGTCCCTCACCTGGACATGATGACTCTGGAAATGCTCTGGGCCTCACTCTGAACTGGTGACTCTGGAACCCATCTTGATGTCACCTGGGCCAGGTGATTCCGGTACCCCTCTAGGCCTCAACCAGACCTGGTGACTCTGGTCCTCAACTGGACCTCACCTGCACCTAGGGAATATGCTCCCCACCTGGGCCTCATATGGACCTGGTGACTCTGATCCCTACTTGGGCATCATAGGGACATGGTTACTCCATTCCCCACTGGGACTCACCTGGATCTGGTAACTCTGGTCCTCACTATGGTCTCTTCTGTACCTGGTGACTCTGGCCCCACCTGGGCCTCACCTGGAACTGGTGACTCTGATTCTCAGCATGGCCTCACCTGACCTGGTGACTGTGGTTCCCACCGGGACCTCACCTGGACCTCATGTCTCTGGTCCCCACTTGGGCCTCACCTGGACCTGGTGTCTTTGGTACCCACCTGGGTAGCATCAGGACATGGTTTCACTCTTCCCTAACAGGGACCCATCTGGACCTGTTAACTCTGGTCTACACCTGGGCCACAACGGGACATGGTGACACTGGTTCCCACCTGGGTCTCCCCTGGACCTGGTGATTCTGATCCCCACCTGGGCCTCAATTCTAACTGGTGGATCTTGTTCCCACATGGACCTCATGTGGACATAGTGGCTGCAGTGTTTCTACCTTCTCATGGGCCTGGTGACTCTGGTCCCCACCAGCGCCTCACCAGGACCTGGTGAGTGTGGTTGCCACCTGCACCTCACCTGGACCTGGTGACTCTGGTCTGCACCTGAGACTACCCTGGATCTGGTGACTGTGGTCCCCACCTGGCCTCACTTGGACCTGGTGACTCTGATCCCCATATGGGCCTCACCTTGCCCTGTTGACCATGGTCCTCAACTGGGCATAATTGGGACCCAGTTACTGTTTTCCACAACTGGAACTCACCTGGACGAGGTGACTCTGGTCCCCCTCTGGGTTTCACCCTGCCCGGGTGACTGTGAACCCCACTTTGGCCTGAATTTGTCGTGCTGACTCTGTTTGCCACCTGCGCCTCCCCTCGAACTGTTGACTCTGGTTCTTTCAAGTGCCTCCCCTGTACCTGGTGATCCTGGTTTCCATCTGGGTCTCACCTGGACCTGGAGACTCTTGTCACGACCTAGGACTCACCTGGACCTTGTTACTGTGTTCCACACCTGGGCCTCACGTAGACCTGTTGACCATGGTCCCCAGCCAGCCTCACATGGACCTGTTGCCTCTGGTTCCCCCTGAGCCTCACGTGTACCTGGTATCTCTGGTCCACAACTTGGCCTCATCTGGACCTGGTGACTCTGGTCCGCACCTGGGCTCCACCTGGATCTGGTGACTCTGGTTCCCACCCGGACCTCTCCTGGACCTGCTGACTCTCTTTCCAACATGGACCTCCCCTGGATCTGGTGACTCTGGTCCTCAGTTTGGCCTCACTGGACCTGGTGACTCTCGTCCCAACTTTGACCTAACTCAGACCTGGTGAATCTTGTCCCCACCTAGGACTCACCCAGACCTGGTGACTCTTGTCCTCAGCTATGCCTCAATTAGACCTGATGAATCTGGTCCTCACGTGGGCCTCTCATGGACCTGGGACTCAGCTGGATAGAGTGGCTCTGGTTCCCACATGGGGCTCACCTGATACTGGTGACTGTGGTCTCCTATGCCTCACCAGGACCTGGTGATTCTGATCCCCATCTGGGCCTTGCATGGCCCTAGTGACTCTGGTCTCCAGGTAGGCATCATTGTGACCTGGATACTTTATTCCACACCTGGGCCTAACTTTGACTGGGGACCTCTGGTCTCACTCTGGGCCTCAATCGAAACTGGATACTCTGGATCCCCCTCTGGGCCTCACCCTTACATGGTGACTCTGGTCCCCCCCTGGGCTTCACTTGGACCTGGTGAATCTTGTCCTTACCTGTTCCTCACCTGGACCTGGTGACTCTGGTCAACACCTGGGTCTCACCTGGACTTGGTGAATCTTGTTGCCACCTGGGCCTCACCTGGACCTTGTGACTGTGATCCCCACCTGGACCTCACCTGGTTCTGGTGGCTCTGGTTCCCATATGGGGCTCTCCTGGACCTGGATCCTGTGGTCTCCTTCTGGCCTCACCTGGAACCAAATGACTATGATCTATATTTGGGCCTCACCTGGACCTGGTGACTCTGGTCCTTACCTGGGCATCGTTGGTTTCTGGTACTGGTTACTGGTTACTCACTTCGCTACCTGGGCCTCATCTGGACCTGGTGACTCTGGTCACCCTCGGAACCTCACCCTGTCTTGGTGACTGTGGTCCCACCTGGTCCTCACCTGGACGAGGTCACTGCTTCCCACAGGGACCTCAACTGGACCTGGTGAATCTGGTCCTCACATGGGCATCATGAAACCTGGTTACTCAGTTCTACTTCGGGGCCTCACCTGGACCTAGTAACTCTCATCCCCCTCTGGGCCTCACCCTGACGTGGTGACTCTGGTCCCCACCTGGATATAACCTGCACCGGGTGACTCTGGTCCCCCTTTGGGCCTCACCCGGACCTGGTGAATATAATCATCACTTAGGCCTCGTCTGGACCTTGTGACACGGGTCCCACCTGGGCATAATTGGACATGTACTCTGTTCCCCACCTGGGACTCACCTGGCCCTGATAACTTTGCTCCACACTTTGGCCTCACATGGCCCTGATGACTCTGGGCCCCCCACCTAGGCCTCAATCTGGACCTAGTGACTGTGGTCCCCACCTGGGTCTCACCTGGACATGGTGACTCTCGTTCCCACAAGAGCCACACCTATACCTGGGGCCTGTGATGTCCTTCTAGCCTCACATTTACCTGGTGACTCCGGTGCCCACAAGGGTCTCACCTGGATCTGGTGGCTCTGGCCTGCAAGTTGGCCTCACCTGGAGCTGGTGAGTGGGGTTGCCACCTGGGTCTCACCCATACCTGGTGACTCAGGTCCCCACGTGGGCCTCACTTGGACCTGGTGAATCTGGTGCTTACCTGGTCCTCACCCGGACCTGGTGACTCTGGTCACCACCTGGTCCTCACTTGGACCTGGTGAATCTGGTCCCCATCTGGGCCTCACCCAGTCCTGGTGACCCTTGTTCCCCACCTGGACCTGATTGCTGTGGACTACTCTTGGCTTCACCTGGAACTGGTGTCTCTGATTCTATCTGGGCCTCACCCAGATCTGGTGACTCTGGTCCTCACATGGGCATCATTATGACCTGGATACTCTGTTCCACAAGTGAGTCCCACCTGGACATGATGACTCTGGTCTCACCCTGACCTGGTGACTCTCATCCCCATCTGAATGTCACCTGGACCAGGTGAGACTGGTACCCCTCTAGGTCTCAGCCAGACCTGGAGACTCTGGTCCTCAACTGGACCTCACCTGGACCTAGTGAATATACTCCCCACCTGGGCCTCATATGGACCTGGTGACTGTGGTCCCTACCTGGGCATCACTGGAACATGGTTACTCTATTCCCCACTGGGACTCACCTGGACCTGGTAACTCTGGTCCTCACGTTGGCCTCTTCTATACCAGGTGACTCTGGCCCCACCTGGGTCTCACGTCTCTGGTCCCCACCTGGGCCTCACCTGGACCTGGTGTCTTTGGTACCCACCTGGGTAGCATCAGGACATGGTTACACTGTTCCCTAACAGGGACCCACCTGGACCTGTTAACTCTGGTCTTCACCTGGGCCACTCCTGTACATGGTGACACTGGTTCCCACCTGGGTCTCACCTAGTACTGGTCAATCGGATCCCCCCTGGGCCTCACCTGTAAATGGTGATTCTCGTTCCCACATGGACCTCATGTGGACCTGGTGGCTGCAGTGTTTCTAACCTCTCATGTACCTTTTGTCTCTGGTCCCCACCAGGGCCTCACTGGGACCTGGTGAGTGTAGTTGTCACCTGCACCTCACCTGGACCTGGTGACTCTGGTCTGCACCTGAGACTACCCTGGATCTAGTGACTGTGGTCCCCACCTGGGCCTCACTTGGACCTGGTGACTCTGATCTCCATCTGGGCCTCACCTGGCCCTGTTGACAATGGTCCTCAACTGGGCATAATTGGGACCCGGTTACTGTGTTCCACAACTGGAACTCACCTGGACCAGGTGACTCTGGTCCCCCTCTGGGTCTCACCCTGACCTGGTGACTGTGAACCCCCCTTTGGCCTCACTTGGAACTTGTGACTCTGTTTGCCACCTGCGCCTCAACTCGAACTGTTAACTCTGGTACTTTCAAGGGCCTCCCCTGTACCTGGTGATCTGGGTCACCACCAGGGCCTCACCTGGAGGTGGTGACTGTGTTCCACACCTGGGCCTCACGTAGACCTGTTGACCATGGTCTTCAGCCGGCCTCACATGGACCTGTTGCCTCTGGTCCCCACCTGGGACACGTGTATCTGGTAACTCTTGTCCTATCCTGTGCCTCATCTGGACCTGGAGCCTCTGGCCCCACCTGGGCTTCACCTGGATCTGGTGACTCTTGTCCCCACCTGGACATCTTCTGGACCTTGTGACACTCTTTCCAGCATGGACCTCACCTGGATCTGGTGACTCTGGTCCTCAGTTTGGCCTCACCTCGACCTGGTGACTCTCGTCCCTACTTTGACCTAACTCAGTCCTGGTGAATCTTGTCCCCACCTAGGCCTCACCCAGACCTGGGGACACTTGTCCCCAGTTAAGCCTCAATTTGACCTGATTAATCTGATCCTCACGTGGGCCTCCCATGGACCTGGGACTCAGCTGGATAGAGTGGCTCTGGTTCCCACATGGGGCTCACCTGATACTGGTGGCACTGTCTTTCTATGCCTAACCAGGACCTGGTGATTCTGATCTCCATCTGGGCCTTTCATGACCCTAGTAACTCTGGTCCTCACCTAGGCATCATTGGGACCTGGATACGTTATTCCACACCTGGGCCTCACTTTCACCGGGGACCTCCGGTCCCACTCTGGGCCTCAAACTAAACTGGTTACTCTGGTTCCCCCTCTGGGCCTCACCCTTACCTGGCGACTCTGGTCCCCCCCTGGGCTTCACTTAGACCTGGTGAATCTGGTCCTTACCTGGTCCTCATCTGGACTTGGTGACCCTGGTCACCACCTGGGTCTCTCTGGACGTGGTGAATCTTGTTGCCACCTGGGCCTCAACTGGACCTTGTGACTGTGGTCCCCACCTGGCCCTCACCTGGATCTGGTGGCCTGGTTCCCATATGGGGCTCTCCTGGACCTGGTTCCTGTGGTCTCCTTCTGGCCTCACCTGGAACAAAACGACTCTGATCCATATTTGGACCTCACGTCGACCTGGTGACTCTGGTCCTTACCTGGGAATCATTGGGACCTGGTTACTCTCTTCTTTACCTGGGCCTCACCTGGACCTGGTGACTCTGGTCACCCTCTGGACCTCACCCTGACCTGGTGACTGTGGTCCCACCTGGGCCTCACCTGGACGAAGTCACTGCTTCCCACAAGGACCTCACCAAGACCTGGTGAATCTGGTCCTCACATGGGCATCATGGGACCTGGTTACTCAGTCCACATCAGGGCCTCATCTGGACCTAGTGACTCTCGTCCCCCTCTGGGCCTCACCCTGATGTGGTGACTCTGGTCCCCACCTGGATACCACCTGGACCGGGTCACTCTGGTCCCCCTCTGGGCCTCATCCGGAGCTGGGGACTCTGGTCCTCAACTGGGCCTCAACAGGACCTGGTGAATCTACTCCTCACTTATGCCTCGTCTGGATCTTGTGACTCGTGTCCCACCTGGCATCAATGGGACATGGTTATTCTGTTCCCCACCTGGGACTCACCTGGCCCTGATAACTTTGCTCCACACTTTGGCCTCACTTGGCCCTGATGACTCTGGGCCCCACCGAGGCCTCAATCTGGACCTGGTGACTGTGGTCCCCACCTGGGTCTCACCTGGATGTGGTGACTCTCGTTCCCACATGAACCACACCTGGACCTGATGACTGTGGTGTCCTTCTAGCTTCACATTTACCTGGTGACTCCGGTCCCCAACAGGGCTTCACATGTTTTGGTGACTCTGGCCTGCAGGTTGGCCTCACCTGGACCTGGTGAGTGGGGGTTGCCACCTGGACCTCACCCATACCTGGTGACTCAGGTCCCCACGTGGAACTCACCTGGACCTGATGAATCTGGTGACCACTTAGGCCTCACCCAGTCCTGGTGACTTTGTTCCCCACCTGGACCTGATTGCTTTGGACTCCTTCTTGGCCTCACCTGGAACTGGTGTCTCTGATTCTATCTGGGCCTCACCCAGATCTGGTGACTCCGGTCCTCACCCTCGCATCATTGGGACCTGGTTACTTGTTCCACACCTGAGCCTCACCTCACTCGAATCGATTTGTTTCTTTCCGATTCGACTGTTCAGTTCGATTATTTTGGATTTTGAATCTTTTCAATTCGATTCTGTTCTTTTAGATTCGATTCGATTCGACTTTTTTTCGATTCGATTCTTTTCTATTGGAATCGATTCTTTTCGATTTAATTCAATTCTTTTCAATTCGATTCGATTCCTTTTGATTCGATTCTTTTCGATTTTTTTTTCGATTCAATTAGATTCTTTTCGATTCAATTCAATTTGATTTTATTCGATATGATTCTTTTCGATTCGATTAGATTCGATTTGAATCTATTCGATTTGATTCTTTTCAACTCGATTCTTTTCGATTTGATTCGATTCAATTCTTTTCGATTCGGTGCGATTCGATTATTTTTTTTTATTTTTATTTATTTATGATAGTCACAGAGAGAGAGAGAGGCAGAGACACAGGCAGAGGGAGAAGCAGGCTCCATGCACCGGGAGCCCGATGTGGTATTCGATCCCCGGTCTCCAGGATCACGCCCCGGGCCAAAGCCAAGTGCCAAACTTCTGTGCCACTCAGGGATCCCGGTTCAATTCGATTCTTTTTGATTTGATTCTATTCTTTTCAATTCAATTTGATTTTTTTGATTTGATTAGATTCTTTTCGATTTGGTTAGATGAAATACTTTTTGATTTCAATCGATTTGATTCTTTTGATTTGATTCGATTCGATTCGGTTCGATTCATTTCAATTTGATTCGATTTGAATCGATTTGTTCGATTTGATACGATTCTTTTCATTCACTTATATTCGATTCTTTTCGATTCGATTCAATTCTTTTCGATTCGTTTCTTGTCGATTCCATTCGAATCTTTTCAATTCGATTTGAGCCAGAGTCACCTGGTACAGAAGAGGCCAAAGTCAGACCAGAGTTACCAGGATCAGGTCAGTCCCAGTGGGGAATAGAGTAACCATGTCCCGATGATGCCCAGGTAGAACCAGAGTCACCAGGTCCAGATGAGGCGCAGGTGAGGGAGCATATTCACTAGGTCCCGGTGAGGACCAGGTGAGGACCAAAGTCACCAGGTCTAGTTGAGGCCTAGAGGGGTACTAGAATCACCTGGTCCAGGTGACATCCAGATGGGGACCAGAGTCACCATGTTAGGTGAGGCCCAGAGGGGATCCAGAGTCACCATGTCCAGGGGAGGCTCAGGTGTGGAACAGAGTATCCAGGTCATAATGGTCCACAGGTGAGGACCAGAGTCACCAGATCTGGTGAGGCCCAGTTAGGATCAGAGTCACCAGTTCCAGGTGAGGCCCAAGAAGGAGTCCACAGCAATCAGGTCCAGGTGGGGAACAAAGTCACTGGGACTGCATGAGGCCCAGATGGGGACCAGATTCACCAGGTCCAGGTGAGGCCCAGGTGGTGACCAGAGTTACCGGGTCTGGGTGAGGACCAGGTAAGGACCAGATTCACCAGGTCCAATTGAGGCCCACGTGGGGACCTGTGTCACCAGGTATGGGTGAGGCCCAGGTGGCAACCCCACTCACCAGTTCCAGGTGAGGCCAACCTGCAGGCCAGAGTCACCAGAATCCAGGTGAGGCCCTGGTGGGGACTGGAGTCACCAGGTAAATGTGAGTCTACAAGAACACCACAGTCTCCAGGTCCAGGTGTGCTCATGTAGGAACGAGAGTCACCAGGTCCTGGTGAGACCCAGGTGGGGACCACTGTCACCAAGTCCAGATTGAGGCCTAGGTGGGGCCCAGAGTCATCAGGGCCAGGTGAGGCCAAAGTGTGGAGTGAAGTTATCAGGTCCAGTTGAGTCCCAGGTGAGAACCAGTCACCTCGTCCAGGTGAGGTCCACAAGAGTAGTGCCTCCAAGCTCATCCTGCGACTTCCTAGTAATTCCTGTCTTACACTGGTGCTACAGTACTAAGTTCCATACTAGCTAATTGAACCCTGCATCCAACGGCAACTTACAATCCGAGAGTTGGTCTCACACGCCAGTCCCTCACAGTCCACACTGACTACAGAATGTGTTTCCAAAGTCTTCACCAGAGAAGCTTGTCAGAAGCTTGTGAGATGCAAGTGGAATAATGCAAGTCTGGAAGGTGTCTCCAGGTGGAGTAGAGTGGTATTCTTGGAACCCCCTGAGTTAGAATACTGCTGCATTCTCAGGGCCAGAAGAATGCAGCTAGTTTGAAAGCTGTCTTCTAGACATGCATCCTTGTGAGAGTTGAGGTGAGGGCGGGACCCTCCCGCAACCTGACCTGCCTGTAGACATAGGTCCTAACATCCTTATGTAGGTGCTGGAAAGAGGTTGTGAAAAGCATGTAGACATTTCAGGGTTGTAGTCACTTGTAACTGAGTTCAATACAGCGATTTCCAACAGCCTTGTTCAATTGAAGTGTAGCTAGGTTCTAACTCCCATAAAGAGTGGCTAGCAGAGCCTGCAAGGCATACACGCTTCTCAGAGTTGAGCTTATGGCCTGTACCTCCCACAATCTGACGGCCTGTACGGATCGCTTCCATAGCATTCCGTTCTATGCGGGACTGTAGCCAAGTGAGAACCAAGTGTCTGCATTGTCAATTCGCGACTACCGGACACCTGCCTCCAAGTGATGCACACTCCTTTGGATGAGCTTATGCCTTGTTCCTCCCACATGCTGACCGCCTGTACCTTCACTTCGAAAGAACTCGTTTGATACGGGACACAAGTTTTGTGAGAGGCAAGTGTCTCCTAGCCCAATCCAACTTCTGAGTAATTCCTCCCTCAGAAGGGAGCTACATACTAACTTCCAAACCTGAGTACCTAGTTGAAAGCTGTCTCTCTGGGGAACTTCCTTCTGAAAGATGAGCTGACACGCGGTCCTTCCCAGTTCCACACTGCCTGCACATGGAGTTACGAACATCCTCACTAGACATGTTTGTCAGACGCTCATGGGACGCAAGGGGCAAGCTGCAGGCTTCAAGGTTGTGTCTCCAGGTGCAGTAGAGCTTTATTCATGGAACAACCTGACTTCCAACGCTGTAAAGTTTGAGTTAGGTTCGGGTTAGGGTTAGGGTTAGGGTCCTGTTTAAGCTTAGGGTTAGGGTTAGGGTTAGGTTAAGGGTTAGGGTTCGGGTTAGGGTTAGGGGTAGGCTACGGGTTAGGATTAGGGTTAGGGTTTAGGGTTAGGTTACGGGTTAGGTTATGGGTTAGGGATTTGTTAGTGTTAGTGTTAGGGTTAGGGTACGGGTTAGGGTTCGGTTTAGGTTTACGGTTAGGGTTAGGGTTAGGGTACGGGTTAGGTTAAAGTTAGGGTACTGTTTAGGGTTAGGGTTAGGGTTAGGTTACGAGTTAGGGTTAGGGATAGGGTAAGGGTTAAGGTTAGGATTAGGTTAGGGTTAAGGTTAGGATTAGGGATTGGGTTTCGTTAGGTTTAGGGTTGGGGTAAGATTAGGGTTAGGGTATGGGTTAGAGTTTGGGTTAGGGTACGGGTGAGGCTTAGGGTAAGCGTTAGGGTACGGGTTAGGATAGGTTAGGGTTAAGGTTAGGTTAGGGTTAGGTTTAGGGTTAGGTTTAGGTTAGTGTATGGGATAGGGTTAGGTTTAGGGTACTGTTCAGCGTTAGGGTTAGGGTTAGGTTACAGGTTACGGTTATGGTTAGGGTTAGAGTACGGGTTAGGGTTATAGTTAGAGTTTGGGTTATGTTTAGGGTTCGGGTTAGGGTTAGGGTATGGGTTAAGGTTAGGGTTATGATTAGGGTTCGGTTTAGGCTTAGGTTAGGGTACAGATTAGGGTTAGGGTACGGGTTAGGGTAGGGTAGGGTTTAGAGATATGGTATGGATTACGGTACGGGTTAAGGTATGGGTTAGTGTACTGGTAACGGTTAGGGTTTGGGTTAGGTTAGGGTTAGGGTTAGGGTACAGGATAGGGTTAGGTTTACGGTGTTAGGGTTTGGGTTAGGGTACGGGTTAGGGTTAGGTTACGGTTAGGGTTAGTGTTAGGGTTAGGTTTCGGTTAGGGTAGGGTTAGTGTTTAGGGTTAGGGTAGGGTTAGGGTACTGTTTAGGGTTAGGTATAGTGTTAGGTTTAGGTTACGGGTTAGGGTTAGGTTAGGTTATGTTAGGGTTAGGGTTAGGGTACGGGTTAGGGTTCGTTTTGGGTTAGGGTTAGGGAACGGGTTAGGGTTAGGGTTGGGGTTAGGTTAGGCTTAGGGTACGGGTTCAGGTTAGGGTTAGGGTAGGGTATAGGTTTGTTTATGGGTTAGGGTATGGGTACGGTTACGGGTTAGTGTACGGGTTAGTGTTAGGGTTTGGGTTAGGGAACGGGATAGGATTAGGGTTTGGGTACGGGTTAGGGTACAGGTTAGGGTACAGGTTAGGGTTTGGTTTAGGGTTAGGGTACAGGTTAGAGTTAGGGTTCAGGTTAGGTTAGGGTTAGGTTTAGGGTACGGGTTAGGTTTAGGGTCACGGTATGGGTTAGGGTACGGATTAGGGTTAGGGTTAGGGTACGGCTTAGGGTTAGGTTTAGGGTTAGGGTTAGGGTTAAGGTACATGTTAGGGTTAGGGGCACTGTTTAGGGTTAGGGTTAGGGTTAGGTTTAGTTTATGGGTTAGGGTTAGGGTTAGGGTTAGTTTATGTGTTAGGGGTACGGTTAGGTTTAGGGTTAGGTTTAGGGTTAGGTTTAGAGATAGGGTTAGGGTTATGATTAGAGTTAGCGTTTGGTTTAGGGGTAGTTTTAGTGTTAGGGTACGGGTTATGTTTAGGGTTAGTAGGGTACGGTATAGGGTTAGGGTACGGGTTAGGGTTAATTTTAGGGTTAGGTTTAGGGTACGGGTTAGGGTTAGTGTTAGGGTACCATTTAGGGTTAGTGTACGGGTTAGGGTTAGGGCACGGGTTAGGGTTAGGTTAGGTTATTGTTTGGGTTAGGGTCAGGGTTAGATTTAGGTTACGTGTTAGGGTTAGGGTATGGGTTAGTGTTAGGATACGGGTTAGGGTTAGTGTACGGGTTAAGGTTGGGGTTAGGGTATGGTTCAGGGTTAGGGTACGGGTTAGGGTTAGGGTACGGGTTACGGTTAGGGTTCGGTTAGGGTTAGGGTACAGGTTAGGGTAAGGTTAGGTTTAGGTTTAGGGTTAAGTGTTGAGTTTAAGGGTTACGGAGAGCATTAGAGGTTAGGGGTTAGGGTTAGGGGTAGTGTTAGCGTTAGGGTTAGGGTTAAGGTTTGGGGTTACTGATAGGGTTTGGGGTTAGGGTTAGGGTTTGGGTTGGTTAGGGTTAAGGGTAGGGTTAAGGGTTAGGGTTAGGTTAGGGATTACGGGTTTTGGTTAGGGTTAGGGGTTAGGTTTTGGTTAGGGTTAGGGTTCGGGTTAAGGGTTAGGGTTAAGGTTAGGGTTAGGGTAGGGTTAGGGTTAGCGGTTAGGGGTTAGGGCTAGGGTTAGTGTTTAGGTGTTAGGGTTAGTGTTAGTGTTAGGGTTAAGGTTAGGGGTTAAGGTTAGGGTTAGTGTTTAGGGTTGGGTTTGGGTTAGTGGTTAGTGTTAGGTTTAGGGTTAGTGGTTAGGGGTTCAGGTTAGGGTTAGGGGTAGGGGTAGGGGTTAAGGTTAGGGTGGGTTGGGTTAGGTTTTGGTTTAGGGTTAGGGTTAGCGGTTAGGGTTTAGGGTTAGGGTTAGGGTTAGGGTTAGGGTTAGGGTTAGGGTTAGGGTTATGGTTAGGTACTGTTAGTGTTAGGGTTAGGATACGGGTTAGGGTACGGTTAGGATATGGGTTAGTGTTAGAGTACTGGTTAGGTTAGGTTTAGGGGATGGGTTAGTGTACGGGTTAGGGGACGGGCTTAGGGTTAGGGTACAGGTTAGGGTCCGGATTAGGGTTGGGGTACAGGTTAGTGTTAGTGTACCTGTTAGGGTTAGGGTATGGGTTTGGTTAGGGTACGGGTTAAGTTTAGGGTTAGTGTTCGGGGTAGGGTTAGGGTTAGGGTTAGGGTTAGGGTTAGGGTTAGGTTACGGTTAGGGTTAGGGTTAGGGTTAGGTTAGGTTAAGGCTAGGTTAGGATAGGTTTAGTGTTAGGGGTTAGGGGTTAAGTTAGGGATTTGATTCGATTCGTTCTTTTCGATTCGATTCGATTCAATTCTTTCAATTCGATTCTTATCGATTTGATTCTTTTCGATTAGATAGATTCTTTTCTATTCGATTCAATTTTATTCGATTCGATTCTTTTGATTCGATTCGATTCGAGTCTTTTTGATTCGATTCATTTCAATTCATTCTTTTCAGTTCGATTCGATTCAAATCTTTTTGATGCGATTCAATTCGATTCTTTACGATTCGATTCGATTCTTTTCAATTCGACTCATTTTTTTTCGATTCGATTCGATTCTTTTCCATTCGATTTGATTCGATTCTTTTCGATACGATTCATTCATTCTATTCTTTTCGATTTGATTCTCTTCGATTCAATTCGATTCTATTCTTTTCATTCGATTCGATTTTTTCGATTCGATTCCTTTTGATTCGATTCAATTCGATTCAAATCTTTTGTTTCGATTCGATTCTTTTCGATTCGATTCGATTTTTTTTCGATTCGATTTGATTCTTTTCGGTTTGATTCAATTCGATTCGAATGTTTTCGAATCAATTCTATTCTTTTCAATTCGATTCATTCTATTCTTTTCGATTCGATTCTTTTCGATTCGATTTGATTCTTTTCGATTCGATTCAATTCTGTTCGATTTGATTTGATTCAATTCGATTCGATACTTTTCGATTCGATTCTTTTCGATTCGATTCGATTCTTTTGATTTGATCGATTCTTTTCAATTCGATTCGATTGATTCAATTTGATTCTTTTATGCGATTCGATTATTTTTGATTCGACTCAATTCGATGGTTTGATTCGATTATTTTCGATTCGATTTGATTCGATTCTTATCGATTCGATTCGATTATTTTCGATTCAATTCGATTATTGAATATTTTGATTCGATTCGATTGCATTAGATTCGATTATTTTTATTCAATTCGATTCGATAATTTTTTATTTGATTCGATTCATTTCGTTCGATTCGATTATTTTCGATTCATTTGAATTCAATTTGATTATTTTCGATTCGATTGATTGGATTTGATTCGATTTTTTCGACTTGATCCGATTATTTTTGATTCGATCGATTCTTTTTGTTTCGTTTCGATTCTTTTCGATTCGATTCGATTCGATTATTTTCGATTCAATTCGGTTCGATTCGATTATTTTCAACTCAATTCGATTGATTCGGTTCAATTATTTTCGATTCGATTCGATTATTTTCGATTCGATAAGATTACTTTCGATTCGATTATTTCGATTCGATTCATTTTCATTCATTTCAATTCATTCAATTCGATTATTTTCGATTCAATTCAATGCGAATCGATTATTTTCTATTAGATTCGATTCAATTATTTTCGATTTGATTTGATTCGATTATTTTCAATTCGATTCAATTTGATTATTTTCATTTCGATTCGGTTCAATTCGATTCTATTATTTTCGATTATTGTTTCGATTCGATTTCGATTCGAATCATTTTGATTCAATTCGATTATTTTCGATTTGAATCGATTCTTTTCTTTTCGACTCGATTCTTTTCTATTCGGTTTGATATTTTCGATTCGAATCGACTCGAATCTTTTTGATTCAAGTATATAAGATTCGATCCGATTCTTTTCGATTCAATTCGATTCGATTCGATACGATTCTATTCGATTTGATTCGATTCATTTTGATTCGACTCGGTTCTTTTCGATTCAATTCTTTTCGATTCAATTAAATACGATTCTTCTTTTCGATTCGATTTGATTTGATTCTTTTTGATTCGATACGATTCGATTTGATTCTTTTCGATTATCGATCATTCGATACTTTCAATTCGATCATTTCGATCAATTCGATTTTCTTTTCATTTCGATTCGATTCTTTTCGATTCGATTCAATTCTTTTCAATTCGATTCGATTCGATTCTCTTTCGTTTCGATTTGATTCTTTTCTATTTTATTTGATTCGATTCATTTCAATTAGATTCGATACTGTTCGATTCGATTCTTTCGATTCAAGTCGATTGAATCGATTCGATTTGATTAATTCGATACGATTCTTTTCGATTCGATTCTTTTCGGTCTGTTCGATTCGATTCTTTTCGATTGAGTTCGATTCGATTCTTTTTGATTTGATTCGATTCTTTTCGATTTGATATGATTCGATTCGTTTCGATTTTTTTCGATTCATGTCGATTCGAATCTATTCGATTCTTTTCTATTCAATTCGATTCGATTCTTTTCGATTCGATTCGATTTTCGATTCGATTCGATTCTTTTCGATTCGATACATTCGATTCGATTCTTTTTGATTCATTTTTTCGATCGATTCTTTTCAATTCGATTCGATTCTTTTATTTTTTTATTTATTTATGATAGTCACAGAGAGAGAGAGAGAGGCAGAGACATAGGCAGAGGGAGAAGCAGGCTCCATGCACCGGGAGCCTGATGTGGGATTCGATCCCGGATTTCCAGGATCGCGCCCTGGGCCAAAGGCAGGCGCCAAACCGCTGCGCCACCCAGGGATCCCCGATTCGATTCTTTTAAATTTGATTCTTTTCGATTCGATTCGCTTCGCCTCTTGTCGTTTCAATTCGATTCTTTTTGATTCGATTCGATTCGACTCTTTTCGTTTCGATTATATTCTCTTCGATTCGATTCTTTTCGATTTGATTCGATACGATTCGATTCTTTTCGATTCGATACCATTCGATTTGATTCTTCTCGAATCGATTCAATTCGATTCTTTTCGATTCGATTCGATTCGATCATTTGGATTCGATTTGTTACATTTTGATTCGATTCTTTTCAATTCGATTCAATTCAATTCTTTTGGATTTAATTGGATTCGTTTAGATAATTTTTTATTTGATTCGATCCTTTTACCCTAGCTTGGATTTGATTCTACTCGATTCAATTCATTTCGATTCTTCTTGATTCAATTCTTTTTGATTCGGTTTGATCCTTTTCGATTCAATTCGATTCTTTTCGATTTGATTCGATTCGATCATTTGGATTATTTGTTACATTTTGATTCGGTTCTTTTCGATTCATTCGATTCGATTCAATTCTTTTGGATTTAATTGGATTCATTTAGATAATTTTTGATTCTATTCGATTCTTTTACCCTAGCTTCGATTTGATTCTACTCGATTAAATTCATTTCGATTCTTCTTGATTCAATTCTTTTCGGTTCTTTTTGATTCGGTTTGATTCTTTTGATTCAATTCGATTCTTTTCGATTCAATTCGATTCGATTTAATTGTTTTTGAATCCATTCGATTCGATTCGACTCGATTTGATTCGATTCGATTATCGATTCGATTCAATTCCAATTATTTTCGATTCGATTCGATTTGATTATTTTTTATTCAATTCGATTCAATTATTCGATTCGATGCAATTTGATTCGATTCTTCTCATTTCAATTCAATTCGATTCTTTCGAATTCGATTCGATTCGATTCTTTTCGTTTCGATTCGATTTTTTTCGATTTGATTCAATTCTTTTCAATTCGATTTGATATTCTTCGATTCAATTCTTTTCGATTCAATTATTCGATTCGATTCTTTTCGATTAATTTCGATTCGATTCCATTCGATTCGATTCTTTTCGATTTGATTAGATTCTTTTCGATTCAATACGATTCGATCGATTCTTTTCGATGCGAATCAATTCGATTCCATTCTTTTTGATTCGATTGATTCATTCTTTTAGATTTGATTTGATACGATTCTTTTCAATTCGATTTGATTCGATTCGATTCGTTTTGATTCGTTTCGATTCTCTTTGATGTTTTTTGATTCGATCTTTTTAATCGATTTAATTCGATTCGATTCATTTCGGTTCGATTCGATTCGAATTTTTCGATTCTATTCTTTTCAATTCGATTCTTTTCGATCGATTCGATTCGATTCGATTTTTTCTATTCGATTCTTTTCGATTCGATTCGACTCGACTCTTTCGTTTCGATTCGATTCTTTTCGATTCGATTTGATTCTTTTCGTTTCGATTAGATTCTTTCTATTCGATTCTTTTCGATTCGATTCGATTTGATTCTTCTCCATTCGATTCGATTAGATTCTTTTCGATTCGATTCGATAAGGTTCTTTTCGTTCGATTCAATTCTGTTCGATTCTATTCCATTCGATTCGATTCGATTGTTTTCAATTCGATTTATTCGATTCTTTTGTTTCGATTCGATTCTTTTCGATTTGATTCGATTCGATCATTTGGATTCAATTTGTTACATTTCTATTCGATTCTTTTCGATTACGTTCGATTGGATTCTTTTCCATTCGATATGATTCCATTCATTTCGATTTTTTCGATTCGTTTCGATTCGAATCTATTCGATTCTTTTATTTAAAACATTTTTTAAAAGATTTTTATTTATTTATGATAGTCATCAGAGAGAGAGAGAGACAGGCAGAGACACAGAGAGGAAGGGCAGGCTCCATGCACCGGGAGCCCGATGTGGGATTCGATCCCGGGTCTCCAGGATTGCGCCCGGGCCAAGGCAGGCACTAAACCGCTGCGCCACCCAGGGATCCCCTATTCGATTCTTTTCTATTCAATTCGATTCGATTCGATTCTTTTCGATTCATTCGATTCGATTCCATTTGATTCGATTCTTTTCGATTCGATTCGATTCTTTTCGATTCGATATGATTCGATTCGATTCTTTTCGGTTTTGATTTTTTCGATTCCACTCTTTTCAATTCCATTCTTTCGATTTGATTCTTTTCGTTTCAATTCGATTCGATTTTCAATTCGATTCGATTCGATTTTTTTGTTTCGATTAGATTCTTCGATTCGATTCTTTTCGATTCGATTCGATGATACGATTCAATTCTTTTCGATTTGATACCATTCAATTCGATTCTTCTAGAATCGATTCAATTCAATTCGATTCTTTTCGTTTTCGATTGATCTTTTTTATTTGATTCGATTCGATCATTTGGATTCGATTTGTACATTTCGACTCGATTCTTTTCGATTCGATTCTATTCGATTCAATTCTTTTGGATTTAATTGGATTCGTTTAGATAATTTTTGATTCAATTCAATTCTTTTCCCCTAGCTTCGATTTGATTCTACTCGATTCAATTCATTTCGATTCTTCCTGATTCAATTCTTTTGATTCTTTCTGATTCGGTTAGATTCTTTTCGATTCAATTCGATTCTTTTCAATTCGATTCAATTCAATGTTTTTGAATCCATTTGATTCGATTCGATTTCTTTTTTTTTGATTCGATTATTTCGATTTGACTCGTTGATTCGATCGATTATCGATTCGATTCAATTCCAATTATTTTCGATTTGATTCGATTCGATTATCTTTTATTCAATTGATTCAATTATTTTTTTCGATGTATTCGATTCGATTCTTCTCATTTCAATTCAATTCGATTCTTTCGAATTCGATTCGATTCGATTCTTTTCAATTTGATTCAATTCTTTCAATTCGATTTGATACTGTTCGATTCAATTCTTTTCGACTCAATTCAATTCGATTTGATTCTTTTCAATTAAATTCGATTCGATTCTTTCGATTCGATTCGATTCTTTTAGATTTGATTTGATACGATTCGTTTCGATTCGTTTCGATTCTCTTTGATGTTTTTTGATTTGATCTTTTCAATCAATTTGATTCGATTCGATTCATTTCGATTCGATTCGATTCGAATTTTTCGATTCTATTCTTTTCAATTCGATTCTTTTGATTCGATTCGATTCGATTTTTTTCATTTCGATTCTTTCGATTTGATTCAATTCGTCTCTTTTCGTTTTGATTCTATTCTTTTCGATTCGATTTGATTCTTTTGTTTATTAGATTCTCTTCGATTCAATTCTTTTCAATTCAATTCTTTTCGATTCGATTCAATTTGATTCTTCTCCATTTGATTCGATTCGATTCTTTTCGATTCGATTCAATAAGATTTTCTCATTCGATTCAATTCTGTTCGATTCTATTCTATTGATTCGATTCGATATTTTCAGTTCGATTCTATTCGTCTTTTCGTTTCGATTCGATTCTTTTCAATTTGATTCGATTCGATCATTTGGATTCAATTGTTACATTTCGATTCGATTCTTTTCGATTCAGTTCGATTCATTCTTTTCAATTCAATTCGATTAGATTCGATTCTTTTCAATTCAATATGATTCGATTCGATTCGCTTTTCTATTCCATTCAACTCAACTTGTTCTATCAATTCGATTTTTTCGATTCGATTCTTTTCAATTCGATTCGATTCGATTCTTTTCGTTTCAATTAGATTCTTTTCAATTTTATTTGATTCGATTCTTATCAATTGATTCGGTACTGTTCGATTCGATTCTTTTCAATTCAATTTGATTTGAATCGATTCTTTTCGATTCAATTCGATATGATTCGATTCTTTTCGATTCCATTCGATACGATTAGATTCTTTTGATTCGATTCGATCCTTTCATTTTGATTTGATTCGTTTCGATGCTTTAATTTGATTCTTTTCGATTCGAATCGATTCATTTCGATGCTATTCAATTCGATCTTTTCTATTCGATTCGATATATTTGATTCGATTGATTCGATTCTTTCGATTCGTTTTGATTCTTTTCATTGTATTCAACTCGATTCTATTCGATTTGATTCGATACGATTCAATTCTTTTTGATTCGATTCGAATCTTTTCGATTCTATTCGATTTGATTCTTTTCAATTCAATTCGATATGATTCGATTCTTTTCGATTCAATGATACCATTCGATTCTATTCGATTCGATTCCTTTCTTTTCGGTTCGATTTGATTCTTTTCGATTCGATTCTTTTCAATTCGAATCGATTATGTTCGATTGGATTCTTTACGATTCAATTCGACTCAATACGATTCTTTTCGATTTGATTTGTTTTGATTTGATTCGATCCTTTTCGATTCAATTCGATTCGATTATTTTGATTCAATTAAATACGATTCTATTCTTTTCGATTTGATTTTTTATTCGATACGATTCGATTAGATTTTTCGATTTGATTCAATATGATTCTTTTCAATTCGATTCGATTCGATTCGTTTTGATTCGTTTGGATTCTCTTTGATTTTTTTGATTCGATCATTTCAATCGATTTGATTCGATTCGATTCTTTTCGATTCAATTCTTTTCGATTCGATTTGATTCTTTTCTATTCGATCCTTTTCCATTCAATTTGATTCTTTTCGATTCGATTCGATTTGATTCTTTTCGTTTAGATTCGATTCTTTTCGATTCGATTTGATTCGAATCTTTTCGTTTCGATTAGATTCTCTACAATTCGATTCTTTGGATTCGATTCTTTTTGATTCGATTCGATTTGATTCTTTTCGATCGATTCGATTCGATTCTTTTCAATTCGAATCGGTTCAATACGATTTGATTACTTTTGATTCGATGCAATTTGATTCGATTTTTTTCGAATTGATTTGATTCGATTTGATTATCGATTCAATTCAATTCCAATTATTCTCGATTCAATTCGATTCGATTATTTTTTATTCATTTCAATTATTTTCGATTCGATGCGATTCGATTTGATTCTTTTTGATTCAATCAATTCGATTTGATTCTTTTCAATTCGATTCGATTCTTTTCGATTTGATTGCATTCGATTCAATTCTTTTCGATTCGATTCGATTCATTCTTTTCGATTCGATTCGTTTCTTTCATTACGGTTCAATTCATTCGATTCTTTTCGATTCGATTTGATTCTTTTCGGTTCGCTTCAATTCGATTCTTTTCGACTCAATTCGATTCTTTTGTATTCTTTTCAATTCGATTTGATTCGATTATTTTCGATTCGATTAGATTCAATTCGATTCGTTTTTTTGAATCGATTCAATTCTTTTCGATTCCACTCCTTTCGACTTGATTTATTTGGATTCTATTCTTTTCAACTCGATTAGATTCTACTCTTTTCAATTCGATTCGACTCTTTTTGATTCGTTTCTTTTCGATTCTATTCGAATTTTCGTTTCGATTAGATTCTTTTCGATTCAATTCGATTCGATTCGAAACTCTTAGATTCAATTCTTTTTGATTGATTCAATTCGATTGTTTTCGATTCGATTCAATTCAATTCTTTTCGATTCGATTCAATTCTTTTCGATTTTTTCCATTCGATTCTTTTTATTTGATGTTTCAATTATTTTCAATTCGATTTGATTCGATTCTTTTCCATTCGATTCGATATTTTGATTCGATTCAATTTTTTTATTAGATTTCTTCGATTCTTTTCGATTTGTTTCAATTCGATTTTTCGTTTGATTCGATAGTTTTTGGTTCGTTTCTTTTTGATTTGATTCGATTAGAATCTTATGATTTGAGTCTTTTTGATTCGAATTCCTTTCTTTACCAAACGATTCGATTCGATTAGATTCTTTTCGATTCGATTCGATTCTTTTCCATTCGATTCCATATTTTCGATTCGATTCGATTCTTTTTTATTAGATTTTTCGATTCTTTTCTATTCGATTCGATTCTTTTGATTTGATTTCTTCTTTTCTATTCGATACAATTCGATTATCCTTTTCGATTCGATTCGATTCTTTTCAATTCGATTCGATTGATTATTATATTCGATTAGATTTGGTTTTTCGATTCAATTCGATTCTCTCCGATTCGATTTTTTTTTTCCATTCAGATAGTTTCTATTCGTTTCTTTTCTATTCGATTCGATTCTTTTCGATCGATCGATTCGAATCTTTCTATTCGAGTGTTTTTTATTTTGAATTCCTTTCTTTTCGAATCGATTCGATTTGATTCTTTTCGATTCGATTCAATTCTTTTTGATTCGATTCGATTCGATTCAATCGATTATTTTCACTTCCGTTCGATTCGATTCTTTTGATACGGTGCGATTCGATTCGATATTTTTTCGATTCGATTCGTTTCGATCCTTTTCGATTCTAGCCTCTTCTATATGAATTTCTTCTTTTTGAATCAATTGATTCGATTCTTTTCGATTTGATTCTTTCGATTCAATTCGATTCGATTCTTTTCGATTTGATTCGATTCTTTTCTATTTGATTTGATTCGATTCGATCCTTTTCGATTCGAATTCGATTCTTTTCAATTTGATTTGATTCTTTTCCATTTGATAAAATTCGATTCGATCCTTTTCGATTCGATTCGATTCTTTTTGATTCGATTCAATTAGATTCTTATATTCAGTTACATTCGATCTTTTTCGATTCGATTCGATTCTCTTCGATACGATTCTATTTCGATTTTTTTCATTTCTATTCGACATTTTTCTATTCGTTTCTTTTCTATTTGATTTGATTCTATTCTTTTCTATTCAATTCGATTCGATTCGAATCTTTCTAATCGAATGTTTTTTATTTGAATTCCTTTCTTTTCGAATCGATTCGATTCTTTTCGATTCGATTCAATTCGATTATTTTGATTTGATTCGATTTGATTCGATTATTTTCACTTCCATTCGATTCAATTCTTTTGATTTGGTGCGATTCGATTCGATTATCTTCTATTTTGATTCAATTCAATTCTATTTCTTTCTAAACGATTCGATTCTTTTCGATTCCACTCCTTTCGACTCGATTCATTTGGATTCGATTATTTTCGATTCGATTCTTTTCGATTCAATTCGATTTGATTCTTTTTAATTCATTTCTTTTTGATTCCATTCGAATGTTTTTGGTTCGATTAGATTCTTTTCGATTGAATTCGATTCGATTTGAAACTCTACAATTCGATTGTTTTCTATTGGATTCGATTGTTTTCGATTCCATTCAATTCAATTCTTTTCGATTCGATTTGATTCTTTTCGACTCGATTCGATGTTTTTCTATTCGATTCTTTTTTATTTGATTTGTTTCGATTATTTTCTATTATATTCGTTTCGATTCTTTTCGATTCGTTTCGATTCTTTTTGATTCGTTTAGAATTGATTAGATCCTTTTCGATTCGATTCAATTTGATTTTTTTTGATTCGATACGATTTTTTTCTTTTCGATATGATAGTTTTCGATTAGTTTCTTTTCGATTCTATTCGTTTCAATTCTTTTTTTGATTCGATTAGATTTGATTCGAATCTTTCGATTCGAGTCTTTTCGAGTCGAATTCCTTTCTTTTAAAATCGATTCCATTCAATTCTATTCAATTCGATTCAATTCGATTCGTTTTTTCTGAAACAATTCGATTCTTTTTGATTCCACTTTTTTCGATTAGATTCATTTGGATTCGATAGTTTTCGATTCGATTAGATTCGATTCTTTTCGAATCGATTCGATTCAATTCTTTTTGATTCGTTTCTTTTTGAAACCATTCGAATCTTTTCGGTTCGATCAGATTTTTTTTCGATTCAATTCGATTCGATTCGAAACTCTTCGATTCAATTGTTTTCGATTTGATTGGATTCGATTGTTTTCGATTCGATTTGATTCAATTCTTTTCTATTAGATTTGATTCTTTTCAATTCGATTCGATTTTTTCTATGCGATTCTTTTTTATTTGATTTATTTCGATTATTTCCTATTCGATTCGATTCTTTTTGATTCGTTTAGAATTGATTAGATCCTTTTTGATATAATTCGATTCGATTTTTTGATTCAATACGATTTTTTTCTTTTCAAAATGATAGTTTTTCGATTAGTTTCTTTTCGATTCTATTCGATTCGATTCTTTTTGGTTTCGATTCGATTTGATTCGAATCTTTCGATTCGAGTCTTTTCAATTCGAATTCCTTTCTTTTAAAATCAATTCGATTCAATTCTTTTCGATTTGATTCACTTCGATTCGTTTTTCTGAAAAAATTCGATTCTTTTTATTCCATTCTTTTCGGTTAATTTCATTTGGATTCGAAAACTTTTCGATTTGATTAGATTCGATTCTTATGAATCGATTCGATTCGATTCTTTTTGATTCGTTTCTTTTTGATTCCATTTGAATCTTTTTGGTTCAATTAGATTCTTTTCAATTCAATTTGATTCGAATGGAAACTCTTCGATTGAATTCTTTTCAATTCGATGCTTTTCGATGCGATTCAATTCGATTCTTTTCGATTCGATTCAATTCATTTTCTTTTCGATTCTATTTTTTCTATTCAATTCCTTTTTATTTGATTTGTTTTCAAATTATTTTCGATTCGATTCGATTCTTTTCAATTCGATGCAATTCGATCCTTTTGGATTCGATTCGATTCAATTCCATTTTTTTCGTATCGATACGATAGTTTCCCATTCTTTCTTTTTTATTCTATTCGATGTGATTCTATTTGTTCCGATTCCCATTTGCATATGGAAGTATCAAGCCTGTACTCACCATTATCAGAGTTGAATATAGTGATTTCAAAAACGGCCTTCTTCAATCAGAGTGTAGCTTAGTTTCTAACTCCAATGTACGAATGGGTAGGAGACAATCAGCCTCCCAGGCGTACACACTTTTGAGAGATGAGCTTATGGCCTGTACTTCCCACATCCTCCTCCAGGTACACTGCACTGGTAACAGGCCTAGGCTTGATGCGTGACTGAAGTGTTGTGAGAGATAAGACGAAAGTTCTGGCACACAAGACTAGGGCCCCCGAAGCTCAATCCTGCGATTTCCTAGTAATTTTTGTCTTAGACAGGTGCTACATACTAAGTTCCATACGTGAGAGCTAGCTGAACCCCAAGTCCAAAGCATCTCTCTTCCAAGAGTTGAGTTCACACCCAAACCCTCACAGTTCCACACTGCCTGCAGAATGAGTTTGAACATCTTCACCAGAGACGTTTGTCAGAAGCTTGTGAGAAGCAAGTGGAATAATGCAGGCCTGGAAGGTGTCTCCAAGTGCAGTAGAGTGGTATTCTGTCGAACCTCCTGAGTTAGAAGACTGCTATGATCTTACGGCCATTAGAACGCAGCCAGTTGAAAGCTGGCTTCTAGGCATGCTCTCTTGTGAAGTTGAGCTCAGGGCAGGACCCTCCCCCATCCTGCCTGCCCATAGTCATACCTGCTAACATCCTTAAGTGAGATGATGGGAGAGGTTGGAGAAATGCAAGTGGAAGTGTCTGGACTGTACTCACGTGCATCTGACTTCAATACAGCGATTGCCAACGTCCTTGTTCAATTAGAGTGTAGCTTAGGTATACCTCGCTTCGATAAGTGTTTAGCAGACATCAGCTTGCAAAGCATACACATTGCTGAGAGTTGAGCTTATGGCATGTACCTCCCCAATCCTGACTGCCTGAAAGTTCGGCTTCCACAGCATTTCGTTGTATACGGGAGACAAGCGGAGTATAAACCAAGTGTCTCCCTTGTCAATATCGCCTAGTGGACAGCTGCCTACTAGGCATGCACACTCCTTTGGCTTGAGCTTATGGCTTGTACCTTCCACATGCTGACCGCCGGTACACTTCACTTCCAAAGGATTTCGTTCGATACGAGATGCAAATTTTGCAAGAGCCAAGTGTCTCTTAGTTAAATCCAGCGACTTCTGAGGAATTCCTCCCCTAAGATGGGAGCTACATTCTAACTTCCAACCTGAGAACGTAGCTGAAAGCTCTCTCTTTGGGAACTTCCGCTGGAGATAAGCTGAAACATGGTCCTTCCCAGTTCCACACTGCCTACAGATACAGTTAGAACATCCTCACTAGACATGTTTGTCAGAAGCTCATGGGATGCAAGGGCCAGCTGCAGGCTTCAATGGTTGTGTCTCCAGGTGCAGTAGAGCGGTAGTCATGGAACATCCCACCTTACAATGCTGCTACGTTCTCACGGCCATCAGAACGAGCTAGTAGAAAATTGGCTTCTAGGCATGCTTCCTTCTGAGGCTGAGTTCAGGGCAGGACCATCTTGCATCCTGCCTGCCCGTAGACGTAACTGCTAATATCCTTATGTGAGGTGCTGGGAGAGGTGGTGAAATGCATGTGAAAGTGTCAGGCCTGTACTCACGATTATCTGAGTTGAATACAGCGATTTCAAACAGACTTCTTCAAAGAGTGTAGCTAGTTTCTAACTCCCATGTAAGAGTGGGTAGCAGACATCTGCCTCCCAGGCGTACACACTTTTGAGAGTTGACTTATGGCCTGTACTTCTCACATCATGCCTGCAGGTACACTTCGCTGCAAACAGGCCTAGGCTCGATGCGTGACTGAAGTTGCGTGAGAGGTAAGTGGAAAGTCTCGGCACACAAACTAGTGCCTCCAAGCTCAATCCAGCGATTCCCAGTAATTCCTGTCTTAGACAGGTGCTACATACTAAGTTCCATACGAGAGAAGCTAGCTGAACCCGGAGTCCAAAAGCATCTCTGTTCTGAGAGTTGAGCTCATACCAGTCCCTCACAGTTCCACATGGCCTGCAGAATGAGTTTTCAAAATTCACCTGAGACGTTTGTCAGAAGCTTGTGAGACACAAGTGGAATAAGGCAGGCCTGGAAGGTGTCTCCAGGTGCAGTAGAGTGGTATTCTTCGAACCTCCTGAGTTAGAAGACTGCTTTAGTCTCACAGCCATTAGAACGCAGCTGGTTGAAAGCTGGCTCTAGGCATGCTCTCTTGTGAGAGCGGAGCTCAGGGCAAGACTCTCCCCATCCTGCCTGCCCATAGTTTGGCTGCTAACATCCTTAAGTGAGGTGCTGGGAGAGGTTGGAGAAATGTGAGTGGAAGTGTCAGGACTCTACTCACATGCATCTGAGTTCAATACAGCGATTGCCAATGTCCTTGTTCAATTAGAGTGCAGCTGGGGTATACCTCACTCAATAAGTGTCTGGCAGACTCGGCCTGCAAAGCATACACACTTCTGAGAGGTTGAGCTTATGGCTTCTACCTCCGCCATCCTGACTGCCTGAACGTTTCGCTTCCACAGCATTTCGTTGTAGCGGGAGAACAGCAGAGTGAGAACCAAGTGTCTGCCTTGTCAATTTCGCACCTAGAGGACAGCTGCCTCCAAGGCATGAACACTCCAATGGATTAAGCTTAGGACTTGAACCTCCACATGCTCACCGCCTGTACGCTTCGCTTCCAAAGGATTTCTTTGATACGGGATGCAGTTTTGCGA
>NW_023331896.1:0-31817 GCF_011100685.1 Canis lupus familiaris | reverse complement strand
CTTTGTCGGTCTGCAGTCCCCAGTGGCCCACCCCTCATGGCTAACACTACAGGCCCACAGACCTTTGTGTGGTCTGTAGTCCCCATTGGCCCACTCCTCATGGCTAACACTACTGTCCCACAGACCTTTGTGGGGTCTGCGGTCCCCAGTGGCGCATCACTCTTGGCTAACACTGCAGGCCCACAGACATCTGTGGGGCCTGCAGTCCCTGCTACCACTACAGACCCACAGACGTCTGTGGGGCCTGCAGTCCCCAGTGGCTCACCCCTCACGGCTACCACTACATGCCCACAGACCTTTGTGGGGCCTGCAATCCCCATGGATGGGCTTAATGCATCCACACCAGGTTCCATTTGCTCACAGGCATCTGGAGCAGTCAACGTTGGGGCACGACTGAAGGGAACATGCAGCACCACTTCTGCGAAGCCTGCAGCCCTGCTGCCCTGCTGCCATGTGAGGCCTGTTGCCCTGCTGTGTGTATAAATATATATATATATATATTATATATATATGCTATGTATTTATACACATATATAAAATATAGCCATAAAAGGTTGTGCCACTCAGGATGAGATTGTGCCTCTCAGACAACTCGGATGGACCTAGAGTGTATTATGCTAATGTAAATAAATAAATAAATAAATGGTAGAATTCACTCTTGAATCCATCTCGTCCTGGACTTTTATTTTTTTGGTAGTTTTTTAAAAAATTATTATTACAGATTCAGTTTTGTTACTTGTAATCAGTCTGTTTAGATTTTCTAATTCTTCCTAGTTCAGTTTTGGAAGATTATATACTTCTGAGAGCTTATCCATTTCTTTTGGATTGTCCAATTTTTTGGCATAGTATTTTTCACAATGTTCTTGTAATCCTTTTTATTTCTGTGATGTCAGCAGTTGATTCTCCATTTCATTTCTGATTTTATTTATTTGAGTTCTTCCTTTTTCTTAATGAGCCTGGCTAAGTGTTTATCAATTTTATCTTTTCAAAAAATCTGCTTTTGGTTTCATTGATTCTTTTCTATTGTTTTAATCTCCATGACATTTATTTCTTGCTCTGATCTTTATTATTTCATTTCTTTTTTCTTTGACTCACTTTGGGATTTGTTTTTTTCCTAGTTCCTTGAGGTGAACAATTAGATTGTTTATATGGACTTTTCCTTGTTTCTTGAGGGTAGACCTGTTTTACTATGTATTTCCCTCTTAGAACTTCTTTCATTATATCCCAAAGATCCTGGACTGTTGTATTTTGCTTTATTTGTTTCCATATATTTTTAAATTTCTTTGTTGGTTGTGTCACTGACCCATTAGTTGTTTAATATGGTGTTGTTCAGTCTCCACAAGTTTGTGGTTTTTTTCTAGTGTTTTCTTGTGATTTATTTCTTTTTTTTTTATTTTTTAAAAGATTTTATTTATTTATTAATGAGAGACACACAGAGAGAGGCAGAGACACAGGCAGAGGGAGAAGCAGGCTCCATGCAGGGAACCCAATGTGGGACTTGATCCTGGGTCTCCAGGATCATACCCTGGGCTGAAGTTGGTGCTAAACTGCTGAGCCACCAGGGCACCCTTGTGATTTATTTCTAATTTCATAGCATTGTGGTCAGAAAATATGTGCAGTATGATTTCAATCTTCTTAAATATATTGGGGGTTATTTATGGCCTAATATGTGATATATTCTGGAAAATGTTCAATGGCACTTCAAAAGAAGGTATATTGTTTCATTTTTGGATGGAAAGTTCTGTATATATCTGTTATGTACATTTGGTCGAATGTATCAATCAATGACATTGTTTCCTTATTGATTTTTCCGTCTGGATGATCCACCCATTGATGTAAATGGGGTGTTAAAGTCCCTTACTATGATTATATTACCATCAATTTCTCTCTTTGTCTGTTAATGGTTGCTTGATGTATATAGATGCTCCAGTGTTAGGTACATAGATATTTATAATAGTTATATCCTCTTGTGGGACTGATCCCTTCATCAGTATTAATGCCCTTCTTTGTCTCTTGTTATGGTTTTGTTTTAAAGTTCATTTTGTCTCATATAAGTATTGTCCACCCTGGCTTTTTTTGCACTTTCACATGCATGGTAAGTATTTTTCCATCCTTTTACCTTCAGTCTTTATGTGTCTTTAGGTTTGGCTGTAGTGTTATGTTTGGCTTTCTTTTTCCATTTTTTGTGTCTATCACAAGTTTTGGGTTTGTGATTATCATGAGTTTTATATATAACATCCAGAGTAAATAGCCATCTATATTAATTTGGTGGTCAATTAAATTCAAACACATTCCTTAAAAAATACTAACAGGAAAAGAAAACAACTTTTTTCCCTTTTCTTTTTTTCTTCTTTTCCCTGTTTACTTCCCCCTCCTCATTTTATGTGTTGTCATAGATTACATTTTTGTGTCCATAATTTTCTTATGTCTAATTATGGCCATTTTTTTCCCTTTCAGCACTTTAAATATATTGTGTCATTCCCTTCTGGCCTATAAAGTTACTACTGAAAAATCAATTGATAGCCTTATGGGGTTTCCCTTGTACATAAACTTTTTCTTCTTCTCTTGCTATGTTTAAAATTCTCTCTTTATCTTTAATCTTTGATGTTTTAATTATAATGTGTTGTGGTGTGGACCTCCTCAGTTCATCTTGTTTGGAACCTTTCTGCACCTGAGTATCTATTTCCTTTCCTAGGTTAGGGAGGTTTTTAGTTATTATTTCTTCAAATAAGTTTTCTATAGCTTTTTTTTTTCTTTTTTTTCTTTTTCTTTTTCTTTTGGTACCCCTACTATGCAATGTTTGTTTGCTCAGTGTTGTCTGAGAGATCCCTTCATTTTGAATTTTTTTTTTCTTTTTTTGCTGTTCAGGCTGTGTGCTTTTATTCTCTCTGTTTTCCAGATCGCTATGTTCTTCTGCATCTGCTAATCTACTATTGATTCCCTCTAGCATATTATTTATTTCACTTTTTATATTCTTCAACTCTGATTAATTCTTTTTAGTATTTTCTTTCTCTTTATTGAAGATCTCACTGAGTTCACACACTCTTTTCTCCAGTGAAGCTCAGGCATATTGGGGGATCCCTGGGTGGCTCAGTGGTTTAGCACCTGCCTTTGGCCCAGGGTGTGATCCTGGAGTCCCATGACCGAGTTCTGCATCAGGTTCCCTGCATGGAGCCTGCTCTTCCCTCTGCCTGTGTCTCTGCCTCTCTCTCTCTCTCTCTGTTTCTTTCATGAATAATATAAATAATAATAAATAAATAAATAAAATCTTTAAAAAAAAAAAGATCAGGCATATTGCTTATCTCTGTCATATTTCATTCTTTTTCTGAGGTGTTTCCTGAGTCTTTATTTTGGAACACATTCCTCTCTCTTCCCATTTTGTTTGGCTTTCTGTTTGTTTCTATGAATTAGGTGGAACAGCTATTTCTTTTAAATTTGAAGGAATAGGGCAGCCCGGGTGGCTCAGCAGTTTAGTGCCACCTTCGGCCCAGGGCATGATCCTGGAGTCTAGGGATCGAGTCCCACATCACGCTCCCTGCATGGAGCCTGCTTCTCCCTCAGCCTGTGTCTCTGCGCCACCCCCCCCCCCCCCTTTCTCTCTCTGTGTTCCTCATGAATAAATAAATAAAATATTAAAAAATAAATTTGAAGGAATAGTTTTATATGGTGTCATCTATAGAGACTGTGAGCTCGGTGACTTTGGCTGGCTGGCTGGAGCTGTGGCTCTGTATGCTAGTCATTCTTTTAAACTGTGGCTTTTTAAAAATGAAGAAATAATAATAATAGTAATAATAGAATAAAAAATAAAATACTAAAAGAAAAAAGAATGAAAAGAAAAAAGTATAAAGAAAGAAAAGAAAAAACTAAGAATAAAAATAAAAGCAAAAGTAGGAAAATTGAAAGAAAAATAAATAATTTTAAGAATAAAATTTTAAAAAGGATACCTTGGTGGCTCAGTGGTTGAGCTCCTGCCTTCAGCTCAGGGGGTGATCCCGTGGTCCCAGGATTGAGTCCCACATCCAGCTCCCTGCATGGAGCCTGCTTCTCCCTCTACCTCTGTCTCTGTCTCTTTCTTTCTCTGTGTCTCTTGTGAATAAATAAATAAAATCTTTAAAAATGAAAAATAATAAAATAAAAACAATAATAGTTTTTAAAAAAATTTAAAAAAACACCCCAAACTCCAAAACTCAGCTTATTTTCTGTGCCCTAGTGCCAGTGGGGCTGATATTTGGGCTTGTGGACCCTTGGCTCACAGAGGTTGCAAGCTCACTGTGCTGGTCTGAGTTTTTAGGGTGGAGGATGAGAGAGTATCTCCACAGCTCCCTGGCTCTTTAAAATGCAGATTTTTTTCCTGTTTCCCAGTATGACCCAGGCTGGTGTGGGTCTGCAAACCCTGAGACTGCTGAGGTCACAAGCTCCCTGTGATGATCAGACCCACTAGTTATGGTATCCAGACCCTGCTCCAGTAGAAGCTTTTAAGGTAAAGGGGGAATGCAAATGGTGTGCTTCTCCAGTACCTCCTAAACAGTGTTCCCACAGCTAGTCCTCCATGTGGAGAGTTCTAGTGTTCTCTCTTTTACACACTAGTTACTCTGAAACTGCCTTTTTTTTTCTGTGCAAGGATGGAGGACTCTGTTCCCAGTCCCTCAGTACTGTCACTCCCCTGACCATTCTCAGTATCTGAAAGGGGGATTGCCTTTGTCACTATACCTCTGTCTCGTTTCCATTTTCTCTCTCTCTTGGTTGTTCAGCAGCTGTTTAGTTCTTCAGGACGAATGAAATTTGATGTGTTCGATGGAAGAGGGGAGTTCAAGGTCTTCCTATGTTGCCTACTTGGACTGGAACACAACAGATAGGTACTTAAATAGAAGTCACGGGACTGGTGGGATCTTTAAAGAGCAGGTATAGATAAAGAGGAAGAAGAGACTCAGAAGTGAGGACAGAGTTCTGGGACCCTCTAATGTGTAAAGTTCAGGAAGAGGAGGAGCAGTTAGAAAGAGAGACAAACAACAGCCAGTGAGTGTGTTATGAATGAAATGACAAGTCCTGCTAGCTGGTTGAGTAAGAGGAAGGCTGAGAAAATGCACTAGATTTATCAATGTGCAGAGGTCACTGATGATCTTGGTGGAAAAATAAAATGGTTGGTGTGGTGGCAAACAGTGAACACAGACTTACTTGTAGGGGATGAAGAGAAAACAGAATAAATAGGTACAGGAAGCAGTAATGACTTTAGGTTTTGTTGTAAAAGAGAGCTAAGCAGGGGTGGCCGCTTAGTGTTTGCTGGAGGGAATGCTAGTCCAAAAGTGACTTAAAAAAAAAATATATATATATAGAGAGAGAGAGAGAAATAACGTCATCTTTGCTTCTCATGAGAACCAATCAGTAGGGAGGGCAAAATTGATAATACCAGTGAAAACAAGATTATAGGTGTGATGGCCTTGTGTCCTGCAATAAATACGAGGGTTGGGACTCAGGGCACTGTTGGGAGGTGAGTTTTAGGGAGTAGCATAGATGCTTCAACCACAGTAGCAGAACAGAATGCTTTGCACATGAATACAAAGGCAAGCATGTGATCAATGATAAGAAAATATGGTTCTCCTGGGATTCCTTCTAAACTCTCAGTGAAATAAGAGGATTATCAACAGTGTGGAGTGGGAAGAGAAAGAGATCTGAGATGAGAATGTAAAAGATTTGTCTGGGACAATGGCTATTGTATGTTTTTGACAGCAACATAGGATAAGTACCACTATGAAAAGGTAAATACACGAACACACACACACCACACCAAGAATTTCAGGAGACAATGTCCTTCCTTCACTTATTTACACTTCTGTTCAGATCTATTTTATTAACAAAAGGTGGGTAGTGACTCACTAAATAATTTGGTGACACACGAATGGGTTGTAGTCTGCAGTTTGGAAAACACTCATCCAGAAGAACTGAAGAGGAAATTTTCTAAAGAGATGTAATAGGATCACATGAAGCACAATAAACCAATCTAAGGTTAGAAATAAATTGGGGCCAATCCATTTAATCAAAAGCGCATCATTATGGACTCCCCACACCTGACTGTTCCTCTTATCCAAGATCTCTTTTTTTCCTCTCCTCCAGTAACACAGATCTGAGATCTATCAGTTTTCTTGTACCCCATTTCTGTAACTCTCCCTATTCAATCATTTGCCAAATTTAAGACATTCTTCCTGTAAACACTTACCAGCATCTCATTGTTTCTATTTCCATTGATTTTGCCATAGTTCAGACCCTTACCGCCTTCTTTTTACCTTATATCATTACTATTCTTATTAGGATAATAAGATGTAATGGATGTCCGTGACAAATTTATTTTAAAAAGAGAAGCAGCTAAAGAAAATAAATATCTAACACAATCTCATTAAGAGGTTATCCAGCTTCGTTTGCTGGTATAGGTACTTCCATTTTGTATGCATCTCTATTATTTTCTCTATACTTGTCTGTATACAATTATATAACGAAACCCAGCCTTATGCTTGCTTTTCAGAAAACACATTGTGAATTTCTGCTCCCAGTATTATGTGTTTGGCAAAATCATATTTAATAGCTGTAGGGCATTCCATGTATGGTATTTTAATCTAAACCATTCTGTTGAGTTTGTGCAGTCATGTGCGTGAACCTCTCAGATCTGGGTCTGCAGGGAGCACAATTTGCCAAGGACCCCTGCTGCCGTGCTTGCAAATCAATTCATCTCCTAGCTTGTTGCAAGCCCGCATTTCCCAGTCAATAACAAAGCTCCGGAAATGTTCTTTTGCAGCCCCATTTCTGGGAGACCTGGGATTCCTCTGATGAGTGACTCTGGCTTATGGGTCTCCCAGACCACTGGTGGAAGATTACCTAGAGCCACACACAACTTTCCTTTCTTCTTTCCCTCGGGACCAGACTTGCATGGAGTCTGAAGGCTTCTCAGGCTTCTCCTAGCTCCTTTCCCATTTTCAAGGGCATTTCTCTTTCCCCTGAGACATTTCTTATACACTTAATCCCATCTTGGCATGTTTCTCAGAGGACTGAAAGGAGCACAGACATTCAAGTTGTTCTCAGGTTTGTATTCTCTACAACTAAACTCTTGATTGGTGAACTCTTAGCATATCATTCAAAGCACTGCCATTGCTCAGCAAATTAAGCCTGAGCACCTCCTCTCTCCACACTTGGCTCCAACCCATCTCCCCAGCCCCATCCAGTGCTCTTAGCCCAGGGCCTGCTGACCAAATAGTCTTCTATTTTCTCCTGCCTCCTCCACCCCCAACTCCCAAGAAACATCTGTCTGGCTGATACCTCCTTCCTTCCTGATTTTTTAAAAAAATATTTATTTATTTATTTATTTATTTATTTATTTATTTATTTATTTATGACACAGAGAGAGAGGCAGAGACATAGGCAGAGGGAGAAGCAGACTCCCTGCGGGGAGCTTGATGTGAGACTTGATCCCAGGACCTGGGTATCATGCCCTGAGCCAAAGGCAGATGCCCAACCACTGAGCCACCCAGGTGTCCCTCCTTCTGGATTTCTTCTTGACTTTCCCACCCTGATGTTCTTTCTTCTCCATTTTTAAAGGGCACAGAAAAGTGTTTTCTGCAGTGTATTCACCCTTTTTGATATGTTATCAGAGAGGCTGTATAGTCCAGTGGTGAAGTGTACAATCTGTAATCAGACAGACTTAGATTATCATTTAAAACACACACTCACACACATACAAATTAGCTGAGATTGGATATGTTTGGGCAACAGTGAGCTAAACAAAAGAAATCCAAGATTTTTGTTTTGTGTTGTTTTTAATTGCAAGACTTCCCAGAGCCCTTCAAATGTTCATACAGATTGTGACTTTCCAAGGCCAGTATTGATACTTTGCACAGCTTTTCTTGAATTTATTTGATCACAAAATCCTTTAAAAACACCGCCAGACATTACTTTTTTTCTTGGAACATACTGGGAAAGGGTATAAGTAGCCCTAGATTTTTACATGTGTGGTTTTTACAGTACTATATATATCTCTCCACGTGTTATAGTTATTTGCATATTTATCTTACATGTTTTCCCACTTTAGCATGAGGCCTTGAAAATAAGGGGCACTTTCTCAGCTGAAAAATCACAGAATTTTAGTTAAGGGTCATGGATCGGAATAATATTTGGCAACTGGGAGAAATTTTGCCTCTACTTTCAGTGCTCGTTCCACAGTCCATTTTTATATCATAATATCCTGGGCTACGTTTCAGGCTGGAAAAATGATCTTGATGTTGGACAAAAAGACCTTGTTAACACGAGGCTAAGTACATTGTCTCTACAAGTCACTTTATTGGTACAGCATAAGTGGGTGTAAAGATAGAGGTTCATTTTAAGGGCAAGGAAGCAGGAGTCTGCAGACTCTGGGTCTTGGCCCCCCCTGGGCAGCGAGGAGGGCAGCCTGTGGCTTAGTTTCTGATTGTTTCGTTTCCAAGGCTGTGCTTGTCAAAGAGGTACTCGGCCAGGCCGGATCCGGGGCCCCCCATCTTAAACCAGGTTTTGCACGTGGATCACCCAGTTCTTGATAGACTTCACCTGCTCATTCAGATAGTGCGTCTCCAGGAAGTCGCACAAATGGGGGTCGCCTTGGTCTGAGGCCAGAGTGTGCATTCGAGCAACGACTGGTTCACATTCTTTTCCAAGAGCAGCGCACACTCCATGGCCCTCAGGCCGCTCTCCCAGTCGTCCCGGTCCGGTTTCTTGACGTCCCGCAGGCAGATCCGGCCCCCCCGCTGGTTCTGCAGGCGCATCAGCTTCTCGGCGTGCTGGGGCCTCCTCCCGGGCCTGGCGAAGGAAGTACCCTGGCGAAGTTGTTGAGCGCCACGTCCTCTCGGGAGAAGTAATAGGCCATAGACAGTACGCGTAGGCCGCTGTACAGCTCCAGGTTGATCTGGCGGTTGACGGCGGCCCTCGCAGTCGGGGTGGAAGTTCTGGCGCACCCGGGAGCCGCTCGGGCGCGGGCGCGGACGGGCGGGGCTGGGTCCCGGGAGGCGGCCGGCCGCGGCCAGAGGGCGCAGGGGCGCGGGGGCGCGGGGGACGCCAGGGGCGCCCGGAGGCCCGCAGCGGCGGGAGCGCGAAGCCCGGGCGCGCGCAGCGCAGGGACAGCAGCGAGGCGCGGATGTTGGAGAGGAGCCGGAACCAGGGCCGCATGGCTCGGCTCCTTGCGGGCGGGGGCAAGCGGGGCCAGGGCGGCACAGCGTGCGGCCGGCGCCGGGCTTCGGGTCTGCCGTCGAGCGCGGCCCCAGGCGACGGCGACCGCGTCACACACACAACCGGGGCGCTCCCGAGGCGCCGCGTTCCGGGCGGGGGCGGGGCGGCCCGGGGCGCACTCTGCCGGGCGGGGGCGGGGGCGGGGGCGGGGGCGGGCCGGGGCGCACCTGCAGGGCGGGCGCAGCCCCGTTAACCCTGCGGTGCCCCCGGCTTCTGCCCGTGGGCCTTTGTGACTTACTAGTTCAATCCAAGTCAAAAGTGCTGTCCCAAAAATAGGCGCTGGGACGGGCGGAAGGGAGGAGGCACCCGGCGACGCTGGCCCTCCCTCTGTGGACCTCTTTCTTTCCAAAGCTCAAGGCGCGCGCGTGGGGGGGGGGGGCACAGAGCCTTGAAATAGGATGACACAAAATAGGTCCCAGCCAAAATGGATGCTTATAAATGGACTTTCTATTTATTTTAACAAGTGCAGGTACGGAAGGACTGCTAGTACAAATTTTCAAGAGTCTGTAGTAAGAGTGCTTTTTAAAAAAGTCATCTTATTTTAAATATAAAATGCATCTTTACTGCAAAATAAAACACTAGAAAAGGTAGGAAGAAGATATAAACTAGTTCTAAACATGAGGTTATTTATCTGGTTTTTGTTAACGCAGATACATAGAGTCTGAGCAGAGCTGTGGAGAAGTTGAATCACTATGTTGCACATCTGAAACTAATGTTACATTGTGTGTCAAGTAAAATGACTTTTTTTTTTAAGGGCAAATGCCCAGCTTTTAACTAACGACTTGTAATGTTGAAGTTCCAATGCCTTTTCTTAGCCTCAAGAAGATAATTTTCTTAGCTAACATGCTAGGAAGTGTCAACAATACCAGGTTGCATCCTAGGACAGCAACTGGTTCTGCTTTCTCATTGATCTTTTCAATAATGAGATTATTTGAGGTGTGATTATCTTTGTTGAGAAAGAGGTCAGATTCTAGTTTTTCTAGTGTATTTTCCAGGTGCCTTATTAAGTCTTGGCTTTTAATCTTGCTGCTTCCTTTATGGCATGTTAATGAAATTTTTTCCCACATTTCTGGAGATCTGCTCACTCCTTCAAGAAATTTGAAAATTCTTTCATATTTCATCAACACTGTCAAATTTTCCCTTGGTATTAAAACTGATGCTTTATTTCAGCATTGATTTCCATTGGTATTGGCAGTTTTTTTCTGGCACTTCTCCCAACACAGACATTGCTATAACTTTGGAGTCATCATCTTTCAAGGACATAGCTGAGCTTGCAGGGTGGGATGCTCCCTGTGCTTCCTATTTCACTGACAGCAGTGCCAGGCTTGGCCTTCTCTTAGAGGGAGGATGAATTGTGGATTCTCCAAAATGTTTCATTTGGCTTTCCTCCCAACAGCCAACTCCTCTGCTTTATCGGTCATCATTTCAGGGCTGGTCTTGGGCAGTCCCAGGAGTCCATCTGCCAAAAGAAAGTTTTTAAATAAAAAATAATAAATAAAATAGTCTGAAAAAATAAATTTAAAATGGTATTTGGTTTAAAAGAATGTTGTAACTGTTATAGTGTATTGAGAACATGAGGATTAACTCAACAGAAGAAAAATTCAGGAAATTTCTCTACTCAGAACCATGGTTAAAATGTTGATAATAATTCTCACAGATTAAAAAAAATCACAGAAGCTCAAAAGTAAATATATACCTTTGCAATAGCTTTCGAGAGGTATAATTGACATAAAATAAACTGCAGATACTTAAAATGTACAACTTGATAGAGTTGGATGTAGGTATATATCTGTGAAATCATTGCTAAAATCCAGATAATAAACATTTCATCACCTCTCAAAGTTCCCTCATGTTCTTTTATATTTTTATAATCACTCCCTCTCCTGCCACTTTTCTGCCCCACATTATCCCAGGCATCCATCGATCTGCTTTTCCTCACTATGTAGGTTAGTTTGCATTTTCTAGAATTTCATATAAACGATTGGTGTGAATTCCCTTTTCGCATGGTTTCTTTTGCTCAGCACGGTGGTTTTGCGATCTACCCATGTTGTAGTGTGTATGAATAGTTTTTGTTGTTGCATAGTTCTTCCATTGTGTAGATATACCACAATTGGTTTAACCTTTTCCCATCTCATGAACATTTTGCTTGTTTACAGTTTTTGGCTGTTGAAACAAAGCTGTTATGAACATTTCTCTCCAAGCCTTTGTAATGGCTGTATATGCTTATTTTTCTTAGGTGAACACTTTATATGGAATGGCTGGATCATATGGTTAGCATATGTTTAACTTTTTAAGAAACTTCAAATTGTTTTCCAAATGGTTGTACCATTTTACATTTCCATCAGCACTATGTGAGACTTCAAATTCCTTTACATCCTTACAACCACTGTATTGTCACTTATTTCTTGTTAATTTAAAACTTAAAATTTAGCCATTCTGGTAGATGTATACTGGCATTTCTTTGTATTTTTAATTTGAATTCCTGTCATAGTTAATGATGCTGAGTACATTTCTCATACTTCTTTGCCAGTCATGTATCTTGGGTGAAGCGTACAAATCTTCTGCCCATTTTACATCCTGGGCCATTTCTCTTCTTATGGTTATTTGATATCTTTTGGTTGATATCTGAGTCTCTGATCTTATTGCTGCTTATATTCAGCCTTCTTTCTGTTATCAGCATATTACTTTCTCCGTATCACTTTCCTAGATTCCTTGTGCAAGTCAGACTACATTCCTAGGTCAGTTTCCTCAGTTGTAAATTCCAGATCCTACTTATTTCCATTGGGTCACTGAAAGGATTCAATAAAATAATTATGCAGAGGATTTGTCACAGAGCTTGGCACAGAATAAGCACTCAGGATATTCTTTAATAGTTCTTATTGGATAGTTTCTATTTAATTATTCAAGACCATTTATTTTATATTATTCAGTAAGCAATAATAATTATTATATATGGAAAACCTTATACAGCTTACACAGTATGCTTATATGCATTATACTATTATCATGTAGGGATAGTGAGGTCAAATTTCTTTTATAATATGGGCATATCAAACTTGTAGTTTGGTAGTAAGCTCTTTGGTCTCAATGAGCTTCTTAAAGTGTACCGTAGATAGAGGTGGATGCCTAAGGTCTAGTTTCACTTAGTCTCTGCTAGCAGAATGCGATGGATATTCACCAAGAAATTTCCTACTCATTTTTGCTTTTCTCTATCCATCTTTGCTTTTATTTTCCTCTAAACTTTTGCAACTCCTAAAACATAGTTCCCTAAAGAGAGGATCTGAAAATGATTCTTTAGTATTAAATGCCAACTGCTGCTACTAGTGTTTTAGTAGAAATGATGCTTTTCATATAAATGCTTATCCCCAAGGTAAAAAAAAACCATAGCTATAAAACAAATGAAGGACGTGAAATGTAATGCAAAACAACATCATAAAACACAATACACACTGAATATTCCATGCTAATCTGTCAAAAATGTTTCCTGTTCCTTACAAAGTTTGTCATGTGTTTCACTAGATGTTGAAAATACAAGGATTTTTTTTTTTTTAAATTTAGGGACATTTTGATTTCCAGTGTTCATAGTAAACAATGTTATACCAAAAGTACAAACCTAGACCATGGCCCACCATTCTTCGCAAGCCATTTCTTTCTCAGTTTTTTTTTTTTTTAAAGATTTATTTATTTATTCACAGAGACAGAGAGAGAGACACACAGGCAGAGGGAGAAGCAGGCTTCATGCAGGGAACTGATGTGGAACTCGATCGGGGGTCTCCGGGATCACGCCCAGGACTAAAGGCGGCGCTAAATTGCTGAGCCACCAGGGCTGTCTTCTTCCTCAGTTTTAATGGCTTCTTCTCTTCCTTGAACAGCCCTCTAAGCCTTGGAGATTCTCTGGTGCTCCCTTTACTTCTCCTTTGTCCTGTCCTCCCTTCTTTTACTTCTTCACGAAGTACATCTCATCTTTTTAGGTCCCATCAAATATGTTATTTTCTCTCTAAGGTCTTAGATAAGTTCATTTGGAATGAATCACTACTTTGTTGTTATTGTTGAAGACTTTGTTTATACTGAGAGTATATCATATCATGTTATAATTCTTGTATATGGGCACATGCCTGTGTATACTTAAATGTGTGTTGGTGTGGTGTGATGTCCTTACAGGCACAGCTTATCATCCTACTTATTTTTTTTTATTGAAGTATAGTTGACCCACTAGGTGTACACCATAGTGATTCCATAAGTCTCTAAGTTGTGCTATGCTCATCATAAGTGTAGCTGCCGTCTGTCACCATACAACCCTTACAATACCATTGACTATATTCCCTGTGATGTACCTTTCCTCCCTGTGACTTATTCATTCCATAATTGGGGATCCTGGAGCTCCCACTCCCCTTCATCCATTTTGTCCATCCCCTTCCCCCACTGGCAACCCATCTCATTTTTAAATTCCTAGTCCTATGCTTCTATCCCCCAGATAAATGGGGATAGGAAAATTTATTTCACATAGGGTATCAGCTTAGCCAAGTGCACATTTATAAGGTATACTAGGAGACGGCTTTGCTGTAAGTTATTTGAAAAGCTCTGTACTTTGCTGGTTTCAGACTTCTAAAAAATATTTATTTATTCATGAGAGACACAGAGGGAGAGAGGCAGAGATACAGGCAGAGGGAGAAGCAGGCTCCCTGCGGGGAGCCCTATGTGGGACTCCATCCCAGGACCCTGGGATCATGCCCTGAGCCAAAGGCAGAAGCTCAACCACTGAGCCACTCAGGCACACCTGTTTTCAGACTTAAAAGGAATAACAATATCCTCCATTTTATGCTTTATAGATTTATTGGATGAAGTATTTGTTTTCTATGTAAAATGCTTTGCCAATTGGAAATTTAAGGACTATATGAAAATGGGTTGTAATCCAATGAATAATGTTTCGATATATGTAATATATCGATCATGTTTTTATATTATTTTCTGTAGAGCATTTTATTTTAAATACAAGATATTTTAGAATTTACCTACCTTGGAAAGGTATATCAACAACATTTTCCCATTTTTATGTTAATAGATGGGAGCAGTCATAAATAATGAGAAAAAGGAAAGTTGAAAAGTACTTCTACCCCTTATACTTGTATTTGTGATGAAGACATTTTTTCTCTCCTTTTCTCATCTCTTTCTATTCTCTCTTTTACATTCAAACATAGTTAGTCATGGTTTAGCATTTCTTCATCTTTATTACTGATCCTGGCCCTTTCAAAATTTCTTGCTGTTAGAAGCCTGAAATGCAACAAAGCTAGAGTGAAATAGAAGTCCATTGATCACTGCAATATGGATTATGGATTGTGCAAACTGCTATTAATGGAGTATCTGAGGTTTTTTTTTTTTTCCCCTGAGGGTTTTATAAAGAGGAGTAAAGGATTTGTCTTGAGAAAGGAGATGTATTGCTATTCTGTATTTATCACTAGGAAATCTCTCAAAATTCTAAAGGGAGTGCTTGGACTTAGTGCTGGAGCACTTTCTTTACTTCACTCTCAGATCCATTCAAAATGGGGAAACCTCCAGGTCACTTCATAAATGAGTCAGAATTGAACTCTCAAGCCTTCTGCCTCTAAAACTAGAAGAGGTCTAGTAAACTCTGTTTATTAATTTTGCTCTTTTTTTTTTTTTTTAATCTGTGGTCAAAAGTGCAAGGTACGGTAACTCCTACTCTACCTTCAGGACATGTCTGGCGTGCCACAAATCATTAGACTCCTAAAACCGTACTAATGTTTTAGCCCCTGGATTTCTAGTTATAATCCTTCTATTCCTTAGCAAGGCCAGTATTTCCCGTCTTGGGCCATGCTCAGTTTTGAACCTAACTGTTGATATAGTGGTATAATGGGACGAATAGCATCCTATTAAAATTCTTGTCCACCAAGGATCTGTGCATAGGCCTTATTGGAAACAGGGTCTTTGCAGATATAACCAAGTTAAAATGAGATTGTCCTGGTTGAAGGTCTGTGTTGTTTCAGTTACTGGTGTCCTCATAAGAAGAGAAAATTTATATAGATGCAGTCCACATGAGGGAAGTCTGTGTGAAGTTAGAGGCAGCTCAGGTTGCTCTCAGAATCTAGGACAAGGATTTGCAAGCTTTTTTTAGAGAAAGCCAGATCAATATTGTAAGCTTGTGGGCCATAAGGTCCCTGTAGCATCTCTTTCAACTTTGCTATTATAGTGTATTGCAAGCAAGTCATGACTATATGTAATGAGTAAGCATGGTTGTGTTTTAATAAGACGTTATTATAAACGCTAGTAGGTGGATCAGTCTGGGCCCTAATTGTGAAGTTTGCTGACTCCTGCTCTAGAGATGAGGAACTACTTTTATATGCTGCTGCCATGTAGTATTTCTGATACTCATTCCATTAGTCTGGTAATGAATCCTGTCCCAGTTTTCTTCTTTTCTTTTTTCTCTTTTTTTTCTTTTCTTTCTTCTTTTCTTTTCTTTTCTTTCTTTCTTTTCTTTTCTTTAGTCTTTCTTTCTGTTTGGCTTCTTTCTTTCTTTTTTTCTTCTTTCTTTCTGTTCTTTCTTTCTTTCTTTCTTTCTTTCTTTCTTTCTTCTTTCTTTTTCTTTCTTTTCTTTCTCTTTCTTTCTCTTTCTCTTTCTCTTTCTCTTTCTCTTTCTCTTTCTTTCTCTTCATCAGCAGTGCTCAGCCAACCCAAAGCAATTCCACATTTTCACCACAGCCCTCAATCAAGAAAGATCCTGCGCCAGTGAGGTTATCTCCTTCCACCTCTGTCTATCCCCAATTACACAGGTAGAAATTCTAGCAAGTGCAATGCTATGGCATCCTAGGAATCAGTGCTGTGGAAGGTGGGTGTCAGACATCTTTTGTTACTTGTCCAGCAAGTGATCTACTTCCTGAATCACATCTTAGATTTGCTTCTTAGGGACGTTTTCAATAAAAACTTTTATAGGTTGGATTTCTAAGCAAACTTTCAGAAAAGGTCTCATTTGCAAGTGATTTATCAAATGCTGTGGGGTGGGGGGGGGAGTAGTGGGGGGACAATGAAAGAGTGTGATTCAGTAAAATTCCATGCAGAGTAGGCTAGCTTCATGGGCTTGGGCAATCATGTAGCATCCCACACTGAGACAAGCCCTGGGCTTGGTTTAGTGCTCTGCCGATGATGTCTTGAAAGTCATAATAATCTTATTTTTGAACCTGTATTTTCTAAGTACAGTCTGGGGTCGGAGGCAGTGGAGTACGCACATGAGCAGACAAGTGCTTTTTGTGTATTTGTCATTCCTTGCCTCCCTGTGGGCATATAGTGTTCACAGCACTCCCAGAGCCTGAGCATGGGATTTTGGTGGAGCCGTAATGAATGTCAAGGCAGCGCCCCTGAATGCAAGTACAAAGTAAGTGTGTTGTATCTGTGACGAGGAAGCTAGGGTGCCTGCAGGCCTCAGAGCTGCCTTTTTCCTTTGAAACAGAATTTGCTTGGAATGCAGAAAGAAGTCCGTGGCATTCCCAGGGACATGAAGGACCAAAGAGACTCAGCAGATCTTCTCTTACTAGTGTTATACTTCCCTGTGTAAGGTGGTCAATTTCTGCTGAAAGTGATGACATAGTAGAAAAAGGGGCAATGAAACAACCCCTAGTTCACTTTCCCTTTCAATCCTTCTCTTCTCTTAATCAGCTTATCAGTAAGCCAAAGACGGCATGTTGGAATCGAAATGTGTGCCCCATCAAGAAATGAAATAAAAAACAGTTCAGTCCAGGGACACCTTGGTGACTTAGCAGTTGAGCATTACCTTCAGCTCAAGTTCATGATCCTTGGGTCCTAGAATCTAGTCTTGCATCAGGACTCCCCAGATGGGGAACCTGCTTCTCCCTCTGCTGTGTCTCTGCCTCTCTCTGTGTGTCTCTCATACAATAAAGAAATAAAATCTTAAAAAAAAATTCAGTCCCTTTTGTGTAGCATTCTCCACTGTTCTGGTAACAAATGAATATATGGCATGGACAAGCTAAAACAAATGAATTCTATAATTTCAGTGATCCTTATATAAGTTAATAGCTCATATTTATATTTAATCAGTCATGGCATGAGCTAAACATGAACAGTGAAATCCAGGCTGATAATTTAAAATGTTAAGGTTTAATAAATAAATAAATAAATAAATAAATAAATAATAAAATGTTAAGGTTTTTTTCCCCCCTCTAAAATTACATTAAAACACCATGACAAGTCAGGAGACCACAGAAGAAAGTAAAATATTTTTTAAAAGGTTTTTATTTTATTTATTTTATTTTATTATTCATGAAAGACATAGAGAGAGAGGCATACACATAGGCAGAGGGAAAGCAAGTTCCCGTGGGGAGCCCGATGTGGGACTGGATCCCAGGACCCCAGGATCACAGTCTGAGCCAAAGGCAGATGCTCAACCACTGAGCCACCCAGGCGTCCTTCTCTTGGTACCTTTGATAGCATTTTTTCCCCCTTCATTTTGATCTAGATGCACTAATCTTTTCACTTCACCATGGGGCCTGAATATGGGATAACTTGCACTGATCCCACAGGGGACTTCTGGAGCATGGACATACCTTGGAAATTGAGCTGGGGCAGGGAGCCTGGGCTTTATATGTTCTGCACCAGCAGCCAACAGCTCCTCAGGGCTGCTCTGGGGAGATGTAATCACTCAGGCTCCCTGCTTGTCTGCATGTTCTGACAAAGCAGTTGCAGGACTGACCCCACCATGGCCCAATAGTGTGACAGCTTTCTATATAAGAAGAAACACACAGAAGGTGGGGTGGGGGTGGTGCCCAAGGTGAAAGGCTTCCCAGGGAATCTTGGGCAGATACAACAACTCCTACCTGGTCATCTGGCCTAATGTCTTAACTGTGATCAGTGCAGGACCCAGGAGAAAAGAGATGGCCACACTTAAAATCAGAATAATTCTAGATAGTTCAGTATCCCTGTAGCTGGTCTCAGGAGTGGTTCTCAGAACCCGCAGGGAGAGTAGCTATTCTTAGAACCACCTAGAAGGGTGCAATGACAGCTGGAAGGACATAGCAGGTCTCAGGGACCCTGGAAGGGAGGATCCAGGGGATTAAATACCTGGCCTCATTCTCTTCTTCCCTTGCCTCCCTTGCTAGTGCTCTGCATAGGTTGGACCTAACAGAAAGCCAGAAGCTAGGGAACTCATTGTTCTGGTGCATTCACACTGACCTCTGGGGAGGAGGACAAAGCCAGAAAAGTTAGATCTGTAGCAGCAGATGTAAGACATCGGAGGGCTTCATGCTCTTCCAGTGTCCTGTGCCTAGATTAGCCAAATGTAAATGTGATTAACTCATTCCCTTGCTTTAAACCTTGGAATAGTCCCACTTTAAACTACAGCCTTGTGAAATATATTCTCCCTTGCTTCCTGTGACTATTCTCATGACTTCTAGCACCCTATAGTCTCTCTAAACCCCCAATATGCTTCCGTCTTTATGAATTTTCCTTTAGAGCCTGGAACGTTCCATTTGTTCCTTTCCCACAGGCCTTTATGTGCCACATACACTACTTATAATGGTGTCCCACTCAGAACTACCCACAGGAGGTGTGGGCAGAGAGTTATCAAGCCCTTTACCTTTAGCATGAGACTATGACCACTGGTTAACTCTCTACCTCTGTTCACATGTGAGTATACATCCAGGCAATCTTGCTGGTAGAAAAATAATCCCTCACTGGCAAATTAACATTGATCTTCTCTGAGCATGGTAACTCTTGTCTCTGAGCTTGCCTTTGTTAGGGTTTTTGGAAACTGGAGTTGTTATGAAAGATATTGGTTCTTATGAACATGAAGCATTTTAGCTAGGGCATCTCTTCTACTCATTCTGTGGGGATCCTGAGAGGACACTTGATATCACCATGCCAGAAAACTGTGGCTTCTATCCAAAGTCTTTCGAGTGGCATGGTGCCAGGCTTATTGATATGAATGTTTAATGGAACTCAAGAAGACCCTTTGGTGGTTGCTACAATGAATATACAAGTTAATATGAATCTGTGTTTTGACAGCTCCTCTGGTGTGCCTGCTTTTCCCCAGCCCTGCAGTTGTCTACCACCCCTCTTTTTTGTATCTCTGTCAGCTCATTCACTTCCATTATTCTTTTGATCACACTTTACATGGTCCTTGGAGGCCTCTGGGGAGTCCCATACTCTTCTACTTACGCTGTCATGAGACAGAATTAGAGTGATTTATTTACTGTTTTATTCCACTAAGCTGAAAAATTCTTGTTGTCAGGGGAATGTCCATCCTTTTTACTCTTGTGTGTCTAGCACATAGATGGCACCTGATCCAATGCATGCAACAACACTGTTAATAAAGTGAATGAGGGGGACACACCTAGGTGGCTCAGTAGTTGAGCATCTGCCTTTGGCTCAGGGCATGATCCTGGGGTCCTGGGATCAGGCTCCTCGCAGGCTGCTTCTCCCTCTGCCTCTGTCTCTGCCTCTCTCTCTCTCTCTGTGTCTCTTATGAATAAATAAATAAAATCTTAAAAAAAATAAAGTGGGTGAGGGACTAAAATTCTCTCAAGTCCCCAAACTTTCTGGTTCTGAATAACACTTAAGCAACATTTTTAAGGGGAGTTGTGGTCAGTTTAATGGGTTGGTTGTTGTGTACTTGATGGCTTATTTTTCTCTATCTTTGCTACTAGTGGAGCCAGTAAACCAAATATATTAATTTTGAGCCTTATAGTCTTAAAGGTTGAATGAACAGTCATCTTGAATTCAATTGGATTTGATTTGATTCAATTCCAAATATATATTTGAGCACCTGATGCTGGATGAGTAGTAATCACATTGTACTGTGAAAGAGTAAAGGACACCTAGATTTTAGGGCCTGTGTGGATTCAAAATCAAGTGGAAGAGCCGCATTCCATCATAGAAGGTTGAATCCAATCACAAACCAAGTGTAGGAGGATCAGTGTCTGCCTTGTACAGAGGATAGATTTTTCTTAAAAGAAGTTGGGGGATGAGGGGGCACCTGGGTGGCTCAGTAGGATAAGTATCCCACCCTTGATTTCAGCTCATGGCATGGTCTCAGGATTCTGAGATGGGCCCCAAGTCGGGCTCTGTGCTCTGCGCTGAATGTGGAGCTTGCTTGGGATTCTCTCTCTCCCTGAGGAAAAAAGAGAAAATAAAAAAGGGGAAAGAAATTGGGCAATGAGGATTCTATGCAGAAAAAACATCATGGGAAGTTCCCAAATGCATTTATTTGGAGCAGAGAGACTGCAGGCAAAACTTCTTTGGCATTGATTGCAGTATGGACAATTGTCTCCTAGGAGAGAATTGATTTGAACAATGTCAAGGTTTTGAGTTTTCTTTCTAGTTCTAGAGGAATTAATGTTTGCCAATGTCCTTTCTTGCTGTAATGTGTTGTGGCTTGAAATCCTATGAAATAGTAAAGTGCATAAAATATACATGTGCTGACCTTTATATGTGCTAGCAGTAGCTATTTTAAGGGCTAGAACCTTGGAATGCTGCTTCCACCAAGGATGTGGTTTGCCATTGTTGCTCCAATTACATAACACAGGGTTCTTTCAGTTCATGGGACAGTGATTGGAGATTGCAAGTATGTTCTTTGTAATCTCTTCTGCTTGTTATATTTTATATTCTAGCTTTTTTTTTTATTCTAGATTTTGATATTAGTTCAGGAGTAAGTATGTTTGAGATTGTTCTTGTCTTTGTTAAAGAGGCTAAGACACTTCATAATTTATCTCAACATTTTGTGATAATGATTATTTAATTCTGCTATTTTAAACAATTCCATAATTTAGTGAAATAGCATTTAAATACAAGTTCTAAACCTTCTCCAGTAATCACAATGAAGAAAGGTAGAAGTCACTGAGTACTTGTGTATACTAAGCATGATACAAAGTATTCTGAGTATCCTGTCACTGAATTTTCACAAAAACTTGGGGCAGTAGGAATCAGTATACCCATTCTGATTGTTTGCAATTAGAGGATATATGAGCATTTATCTCCAGTTTCATGCAATTTGAATGGATCTAGGAAAATGTTTCTAATAATTCCATTTTCAATCAAAGTGGGAGGAATATCTTAGAAGTTAAATAATATAGCACTGCTGTCTTTAAAAAAACATATATATATGATATATATATATATATACAACACACATATTATTTATATTATTTATTTTACATGAGTAGGGGAGGAGCAGAGGGGGAGGGAAAGGGAAAGGGAGAGAATCCAAGCAAACTCCTCATTGAGCATGGAGCCCCATGCAGGGCTCGATCCCACAAAGTTGAGATCATGGTCTGAGCTGAAAATAAAAGTCAGTTGCTCAAGTGACTGAGCCACCCAGACACCCCTGGCACTGCTATCTTTGTTTGGTGGGGACTATAGTAGAGAATTTAGAACCAAAAAAGACCGCAGAGTTTGTAATTTCTCTTACTTCACAAATGAAGAAGCTGTATGCTGGAAGGTATTGGTACAGTTACAAATTTTGATAGCAACCTGCCTGCCTTAGGACAATGATCGTTTCAAGTATACTACACTCACCTAATACCTGATGTATTTTCCCTGTAAAATTAGTATATTAGAATATAGTAAAACCAAGAGATCCTAGTGTGTGCTTACTCAGTGACAAGGGAGGGATGGCTTTCCTTTGTATCCAAGTCAAACAATAAAATATTGCTTCTCAATAAAGAGTTGCTGATTATCATAATCTCCTCAACAGAAGCTTTGGATGGCTGTGTAGAATCTGTCACTGTAAGAAAGAGTAAAAGGGTCAAACAATTGTATTTTTCAGGTATTTATAAAAGTTAGTTCAATTTTTAGAATACTCAACCACTCAATTAACTTGGGTCTGCTAACACCAGTTAGTGACCACCATGTCTTGGAGTGTTATATTAATCTGGTGGCACTCTACATATGAATCCTGTTCTCAAGAATCTCATCAAAACAAAACAAAACAAAACAACCCTTCTTATGTCATCGTCTCACTTTAAGAAATTTATTGCATGGAGAAAATACAGTGCATAAAGAGTATGTAAAACTGTCTTCCTAGGAATATTGACAAATTATAGAAGAGTCAAACAATGGAATATCATACAGCTCTTTAATAGAATTAAGTAGTTCTCTTCATATTAATGTGATATGTCCAAGATATTTTCAATGAAGAAAGCAATGTGTGTATGTGTGTACACATTCCCATATTTGGAGGGAATAAGAGGACGTATATTAAAGTGTTTACACATACACATCAAACATCTGTATAAAAGTAGAAAAATGTCAGAAAAGATGGGCACTGAGCAATTAATTTTAACTTCTGACCAATTGGATCAATTGGGAGAGAGGAAGATGTGGATTTAGTTTTTTACACATCAGCTTTTTATACATTTTAAAGTAACGTGATTATGGTTGATTTTACTTGACTTCTGTTTCAGTATTTTTTAAACTAGAAAATAGAAAAGGAGGCTTTTGAAGAAGCCAGATAATCACAGAGAAGGGGAAATGTAAGTAAAGGAGACTTTCAATGAAGCAAGTGACTATAGCCTAGTCACATACCTGTCCATTGAAAGCAGCTGATGTGGTGCCACAGTGAGAGAAATGTGGGAGTGATCATAAAAATAACGGTTTTTTAAAGCTCTTGGGGCAAATTGAGATGGTGATGTAGATTAGGAAATATTAGTAGAAAATTAAGATAGAATAGGTTTCATAAAGATTAAAAACAAGTGCGCTTGTGGAAGGGAGAATGACAATTTGTGACCATCTGGAATATAGATTCTACATGATAGCCCCAGAATCTAGGGCTGTTATTTGGTCACAGGTATTGTGTTGGTTTTGATACTAAACCACATATTGTATTGTACATCTAAAACTCATATAACATTGTACGTCAACTAGATTTCAATAACAAAACTTTTTAAAAAGAAAAAAAGAAAAAAAAGAAAAGGAAAAAAAAGAAAAATGTTATTTATATTTTATCAACATATATACCAGCAATATTTTCTTTTAATCTTATTATTAATTTGGTCCACCTAAATATGACATGATATAATTAAGGGACTAAAAGTTTTACTTACATCTTTCTTTTCTGCGATAAAAATAATACAAATTTCAGTTCAATAACCTTTACAATAATTTGTTACCTTTGAGCATGAATAAATTTCTGTCCAAAAATTGGCAAAGAGTTTTAATAAATCAGTGTTTTGTGGTTCATTTAATTATAAGCCCAAGGCTAAGTTGTTTATTTATCTTCATAATATAGAAAAATGGTGTTATCAAACTTCTCACTCACTGAATTGATGACATGCACTCATGCATGCCTATTGGAAAAACACTAAAATAAATGAAATATGAAGATATTTTAGGATAGTGTATGCAGGACACTTGAGACTGCCCCTCTTCACCCAAGAATTGTTTCTGTAACTAGAAATTAGTCATTTCTACCTAAATGATTTAAAATTCTTCAAGAAGAAGGACAAGGCGAGTGGGGGAAGAAAAGAAATACAGAAAGAAAGCCCCTCCATCCTCCCTCATCCTCTCTCTTCGCTATTTCTTTCTTTCTTTTCTTTTTTTCTTTCTTTTTTCTTTCTTCTTTTTTCTTCTTTCTTCTTTCTTCTGTTTAAAATAGGATTTTATAGCTTTGCATTTAGTAAGTGCTTCTAAGGTACATGGCATTCACATCTTTGGTCCTTAGTCATAGTTCATATGTAATACAATTGAGAAAAATGATAATTGGGACAAGCATGATATGGGTAGTCTACCTTTCTTGCTTTCTCTAGTAAGAGTTCCTGGGGATAAAAATCAATCACAAAGATTGCTGGAATTTCATTGTTGTGGAATTTATATATTCACATTTTGAGATCTAAGATTCTACTGACTATTCTCCTAATCTCTGGATTGGCCTTTAAATCTCTTGGACCTTAATCTTCTCAGGTTAACTCTTTGGTTTATGGGGTGCTGTTCAGTTGGAATGTTTGCTGATGGCCTGTGTTGCTCCCCAATATATTCCAAATCCCACCATTTAGAAGACAATTGGCATAAAAAATTGTGCAGTTTGTGTTCTTTAGACAAGTGGGTTACAACTGAGCAGTGTAAAGGTGGCTGTGATCTTGCCTGTGCATCTTCCTTCTGTGTCCATTGAAGAAAGGGATGCTCATTGTATACTGGTACTGTTCATGTGCCAATCTGGTGCCACAAGGGTTGCCATGTTTTTAACTTGCACAAAGGCATTCCATGGCTTCACAACAACCCTGATCTGAAAGAATTTTAATTTTGACTCACCTTTTTATGATATTGAAATCAGATAGTGATTATGTCCTTGAACCTTAGGTCCAAAGGTCCAAATTTTAAAAGTTCAACTTCATTTCCCACCCAACTCTAAGTTGGGAACTTGTTTTCCTTATCTCTGAATCCTTGTGTGTTGGATATTGACTAGCACATTCAACAATAAATAGTTGCTGAATGAATGGAAGGATGGATGGATGGATGGATGGATGAATGAATGAATGAATGAAATAAATATTGATTCACTCAAAGTCATGGTAAATACTATTTTAAAAGGATAGAGATTTGGGTCATGAAAATACCACCTTTATAGGAGTGTCACCTGGATCACTGGAGTCAGTGGTAAATGTTTTGCTTTATTTCCTTAGATGTAAAGAAAAGGTTAGAAGAGTTTCTTTAGAAGTGCCATTGTTTGCTCCAATATTGCAGACATAAGTCCATATATACTTCTGTATACCAAGACACAAGTCTGGAGGTAGCTGACAATCTGTGATGGACTAGTAAATGGAATGTGACAGATCTTCTAGAACTGAATGAATCCTGGATGAACCATAGATTTTCCTGTGGGACTTAAAGACATCACTAAGAACCTGTCCTTTAAGATCATAGCATATTGGCAAATTTTATGTACTGAATTGTTTCACCCCACCCCCCAAATCTATATGTTGAGGTCTAACCCCCAATATGACTATATTTGGAGATAGGACCTTTTAGGAGATAATTAGGTAAGTTAGGTCATAAAGGGTTGGTGTACTGCACAGAGAAAAAGCCATGTGAGACACAGAGAGAAGATGGCTATCTATAAGCCAAGGAAAGAGCTCTCACCAGAAATCCACACTGCTGGCACCTCAATCTTAGATTTCTGCTCTCTAGAAGTCTGAGAAAATACATTTCAGTTGTTTACACCACCTAGTCTTTAGCATTTTGTTATGGCAGCCTGAGCAGACTAAAATAGCTAATAGTCCTTTGTTGCCATTAAGTTATGACTGTCACAAGAATTCTTTTGAGACTGAAACAAATAGTAATTGAAATGTGGACACGTCAAAGCCACGTAGGAGCATCAGAGAAGTAAGATATCAGAGTATATTAAAAGCTTTTTGATTCATGCATTTTTCTGAGTTTAGTTATGATACAAAATGGAGACAAATTAGGAGAGGAGGGAAAACCACTAAAAATATCAGTCATTTCTGGGTGAAATAACTAAATGCTATTTTATGTTAAGGGAGAGTAAGAGCTGAGTTGTATTGTTAGGGCAAGACACACAAGAGAGCACGATGGAAAAAAAATAAGGAGCTGGTAGTCCAAAGGAAGTTCACTTGGTACTGTTGTCTTTGGGTAATATCTGGTCCCGTATGTGAAAGTTGTTATTTTAGGGAGGAGCTGATAATAACTGCTAAACCACAAGGGCATCTTTTCAGTATGATACTCTTTCTCAAAACATACACCTTCTCATTGCCAGGGCAAGCTAAGCTGTGTTTATAAAGATCTTGAATAAGACTTTGTTACCACATTGAGAAAGCATATGAAGAGAAAAGGATAGCCATATTAAAGTCAAGTTTAAAGCTTATGAATTCAAATAATGGTTAAAAGGCCTATTTTCTAGTAGGAATTAAAATAAGGTTTGTGTTACTTTGTTGGTCTCAGATTTTTTTTTTTCTTTTGACCTGTGAAACAAACTGGAATTTTTTTTTTAAGATTTTATTTATTTATTCGTGAGAGACACACACACAGAGAGAGAGAGAGGCAGACACAGGCAGAGGGAGAAGCAGGTTCCATGCAGGGAGCCTGACGTGGGACTCGATCCCGGGACTGCAGGATCGTGTCCTGGGCCGAAGGCAGACGCTAAACCGCTGAGCCACCCAAGGATCCCCCAAACTTGAATTTTTTAATGAAAACTATTTCTTAGTACTCACTATTTCCTCTTATTTATTTTTTATTTTTTAAAAAGATTTTATTTTTGACAGAGCAATAGAGCAGAAGCAGGGGGAGGGGCAGAGGCAGGAGGGAGAAGCAGACTCCCTGCTGATCAGAGAGCCAGATTTAGGGCTTGGGGCTCGATCCCAGGACCCTGGGATCATGACCTGAGCTGAAGGCAGATGTTTTACTGATTGAGCCACCCAGGCACCCCTCATCATTTCCTTTTAAAACTGCTTAGCTATACATCTTAGCAGTTTGATGCATGTATATTCATACATGTCCCCCTTGGTGTTTTAGTAAACGTGTATCTCAACATCATTTTAGATGACAAGATATTCCATTACTCTTCACAATATGTGCTAGCCTGAATATAATGTGTGTGTGTGTGTGTGTGTGTATTTCTGTGAACAATTCTTATGAGCTTGCATTATCATTTATGAATAACCTCTAAATTGGGAATTATATTTTCTGCTTCTATAATGGAAGCAGTTAGGGAAATATAATTACCTTATGTATTTAAAATGATCTAATTCATGGGATTCTCAGCACGTGCCTTCTTTGATTGCTAGAAATATTTTAAAATGGCATTCTTGAAAGTGATGAATCACTTCAGCAGAGGGTATTCTGAATGCCTTGAGAAGACTATTGTGCTCTGAGGTGTGATTTTTCCAGATATGCATGATCATTAGCACCTGTCTTCTGTCATTCCAACCGTTTAAACTTAGGGCCAACCATGGGCAAGAGCCAGGTCAGGGAGACAGATGCTTGAGAGGATTTAGTTCTCCACCATGACATCCTCTGAAATACTGATCGGTCACAGAATTGGCTTGACTCTTAGTTTAAAAAAAAAAAAAAAGTGGTAAGGATCTGTTGTATTCTGATGATCTGATATCATTGCTTCCTTCTCAAGAAAGAGAGCCAAAAATGTAGCCTGATACAGAATATAGAAGAAAAGATCCCTCCATTAAATGTGAAGGGGCCAGAAGTGGTAACTCATTATTGGAATTGATTTTAATACTTGATGATGCCTATATAAAAATAATGTAAGTACTTTGGAGTGAGACTTGAATAAAATTTTTTACCTTGAGAAATAATAATTGAATGACAGCTATCTGAATAGCTGGTATAGATATTATACCTATTTTTGACTGATGCTTTTGTTTTTCCCTTTTTTTAATTTAAAAAAAAAAAACAGAGGCAATGTAGATCTGGAATGAATCAAGTTTTCCAAGTCTTTTACATTTCCTGTTTCCGCCCATAATTTAATCCCCTTCCATTGAGCCAGAAAAATATTCTTCCCAAACTGAAAAAGAAGTTATTCTTCATCAGATTTGATTTATGATTTCAACTTGAGTTTACTAATACTTTACTGGAGGGTTTCATAATCTCATTTCCAAATAATCTAAGGATATTTAACAAGTATTTGATAATTAGAAATTATATTATAAATAGTATAGTAAGTTCAAATTGATTCCTTACAGCATCAGAAATGGCTCCCATCAGAAGACATAATTTACTCTACTTGAAAGAATAAATTATTTTTAAATGTGCTTATAGGAGCCTTTAGTGCAGGAATTAGCCAGATATCATACTGATATAGAATTTTTGAATAAATTATTACAAATGAAACATAGCTGCTGATTAAACATAATTGAGACCTAAAGGATATATTTCATGAGAGTTTCAACACAATATGTGGAAGATAGCCTCTGCCTTTACCTAGATGATCGTGTGTGACATCCACACACACTTGTACAGTCCCCTTCCCTTGAATGTGAGCTGAACTTGTGGACTTCCTAATAAAAAGAATGTGGTAGGGGTACCTGGTGGCTCAGTTTATTGAGTGCCCAACTCTTGATTTCTGCTGAGGTCATGATCTCAGGGTCTTGGGATCAAGCCCTGCGTTGGGCTCCAGGTTCAGCACAGAGTCTGCCTGTCCCTCTCCTTCTGCTCTTTCACACACACAGTCTCTCTTTCTCTCACAATAAATAAAAAACTTTAAAAAAAAGTATATGGTAAACAATATGGAATGTCACTTCCAAGATGGTATACAAAAAGGATGGCTTCCATTTTGGCTGTTCTCTCTTGTTCTTTCTTGGATTACTTACTCTGTCCAGAAACAAGTTGCTATGTCATGAGGCAGACCTATGGGAAGAAGCAAGTGCACATGGATGAAATGTTCTGAGGCCTGCCAACACACTCGAACCACACTGGAAGGGCATCCTCCCAATCCAGTCCTGTGATAGGAACATGGCCTTAGGAAATAGCTTGACTGTAATTTCATAAAAGACCCTGATCCAGAGCCACCAAGCTAAGCTGCACCTGCAGTCCTTGTCCACAGAAATTGTGAGATAATAAGTGTTCATTGTTTTCAGCCACTCATTTTGTTACATAGCAATGGATAACCAATACACCATGTTGATTAATTAATTCCTTAAATAATATTAAATTATTCAACTGTGACTCCTTTATTTTAATGGATATAATTTGTGAATGCATGATAGCATGAATTGGATAATGCAGATAGTCTACATAGCATTTGAATTTTCTTATTTATGTGTTATGATGTTATGGGTTTTTAAGGAGCAATTATGTTTAAAAAGGGATAGGGGGATGCCTGGGTGGCTCAGTAGTTAAGTCTGCCTTTGTCTCAGGGCATGATTCTGGCATTCTGGGATCTAGTCCCACATCGGGCTCCCTGCATAGAACCTTCTTCTCCCTCTGCCTATGTCTCTGCCTCTCTCTGTGTGTCTCTCATGAGTAAAAATAAAATAATTTTTTTAAGGGACAGGGACATCTTATATTTGTTAGGGTATGTATGATTCCTAAATTTTAGGCATACTTACATCCAGGTAAAAGGGGAAAAATGTAGAAATAGAAATCATAAAATGATATTAAATCCATTAGTTACAGAATGATGAGAATATTTTATCTATCAGACCATCTTTATAGATTGCTCTAAAATTAATTTAGCACTATATTTCTATTTTGTTCACTTATGTATTTATCCTTAGAAACAACAGGCATGGATCCAGAGAAGCAAGTTACGAGGGAGAGTCAGAAAACTCATGTTCAGAATATAAACAGCATATCCAACTACATAAATTTCCTCATATATTTCAGGAGGGGCTTAGGTGACAAATAAATGAGTATTTTACATGACAAAATTCTGTTTTAGTTATTGGAATCAAACATTTATAGTGTTTCTAAATGTATATCAGTATATCTAATGGGAACTTATTAGGTATGTCAGTATACCTAATGGTGACAAATTGATTATAATTTCCACAAGTGATCTCCAAGTATTTTTTCAGAGTAGAATTCTCATTTCTAGTGCAGTTCCTAAATAGTGCAACAACTTATCTTTGAAAAAAAAATGCCAATGAATTTTAAACTTCTATCAGTAAAACAAAGAAGTGTAACACAGTATGATAAGGTGTATATGTTTGCAACCTCTCAATTCCAGAGCCAATCCCAGCCTTAGATCATAATGATAGTTTAGCTGGATCCAATAGCCATCCAAACCGTAACATTCTGTTGCTCTGTTTCTCCAGCAGCTGCCAGTACCCTCTGGTTAGATCCCCACTTATACAAGGGAAGCAGATGCTTATTTGAAATGGGGGTCAAAATGTACATCAAGGAATTTAGACAAGGTCTTTGCCTATGGAAAATACAGGCCAATTTGGAATGAAGAGTAGACAAAGCAAATGTGCTTGGCTTTCTGGTTGAAGTCCACTCTGATTTGTCAATTTTGTAGGCTGATCTGGTAGTCTGTTGTCTACCAGCTGTCCATGGTATCTGAAAACTGGTCAACTATTGCTGCTTAGTCACAGTCATAAAGTGACCTTAGCTATAGAGTATGCTCTAAGAACTCTGCCACTCCCCTTCCTTCTTTCTTTCTTTTGTAATGTGTTCTGTGTATCAGGCAACATTTCATACTGACAGCCCTGTGCAATCATGGGTTTTTAATTTGTGACAAAGCACTAGAATGTCACACTTAATGAGAAGGAAAAGCATCACGCGGAATGGAGTACTTCTACTCCTTTAGACAAACATTTTCCTAAACAAGACTAATCAGCTTTCGTGGTGACACTCATACTGCAGGAGCATGGAAGAGTCTGGATGAATTCCCTTTTCCTTGTGCACTGCATGAGCTATGGAAAGGTCAGAGGAAGCTGTCTTGAAAGAAAGAGCTAAATAACTGAGTAAATTTTCTTGATGTAACACGAAACAAAATGTAATAGTCTGAATATTCTGTATTTAATCACTGCTTTCTTCCAGGGCTGTTAGTGGCCTTTATTATCTCACTGATGTGACAGTGAACAGTGAGGTGCTTGAAGCCATGGGGATGGAGGAGGAAGCACAGGAGAACTTTGGCGTGTGTTGCTCCAATAACATCATCTACAACCTGTCATAATTTGTCGTTCTATTAAGACACAAGTTTGAATGTATTCACAGGGTGTTAGATGAAGAGAATGAATCCCCTAGCTTTTTTTTGTGGGGTCTCACCTGGTTTTAATACCTGCAGTTCAAGAAAGTTTCAATAGTCCTACTAGAATTCAATACTGCTTTGAAGTGCTATAGAATTTGCAAATTTGAGGAATTTGAAAAAGTACAAAGTTCCTCATATTAATTTTATAATATCAGAGGTATACTGGAAGTAAGGTTCAGGCTGCCAGAAATGCTCTGAGATCAGCATCTAATTTATATACAATTCTAGGGATCGATTAGGCTTTTATGACTGGTGTAGAACATTCTCTACAATTAGCGACCTACTCCATCAACTGGCCAAAGACAAGGCTGTTTTCTTTTTCTTTTTTTTTTTTAAATTTGATTTATTTATTTGAGAGCACAAGCCAGGGGAGGGGTGGGGAGAGAGGGAGAAGCAGGCTCCCCAATGAGCAGGGAGCATGATGTGAGACTCCATCCCAGGACCTTGAGACCATGACCTGAGCCAAAGGCAGACACCTAACCAACTGAGCCATCCAGGCACTCAAGGCTGTTTTCTTGATTGAAGATCTGTAAAGAATAGACATTCATAACAATATCCTATTATTTGAGAGTTGCTATCCAGAGGAAATAAAGTGGCCAGAGAGTTGTTGATGGTCCCAACTTTCAGTTTACAGAAAATGTAAAATGTTAATGGTCTTGTTTTGTACTTGATGATCTACTTAGACAAGTACATTTTCTGGCATTGTCGTTGACTTGAAATCATGTTATATTATGTTCCCTGCAGATATTCTGTGGAAACAATTTTCCCTTCAAGTATTTTCAAAACATATTTTTCAAACTAACTTTTGGTGGTTTCCTGGGAGGTAGTAACAGTGACAGAAATCATGTCCTAATAGTTAAAGAGAAAATGTTTTCCGCAAATCAAAAGATAGGCGCAA
>NW_023331895.1:0-48133 GCF_011100685.1 Canis lupus familiaris | reverse complement strand
GTGTAAAATCATTTTCCTGGTAGTGTAATTTTGCCAGATCTTACATTGGCAAGAACCCTTCAATTCAAAGCCTCTTATCTTACACCTTCTCCAGGGGAAGGTCCTATTAGGCACCTGGTGGAGTATATAGTCTATGTTAAATTTGACCCTGCCATAGTCTGGAATGGGTAGAAATCTTCTCTGGGCACTGAAGCTGCAAGCTGGCTAAGCCAGCTTTGCCTTCATGAGGCCTGATGGCCAGCTGTAGGACATGTGTAGGACAAGGAGACAGGGCTGATATCACTGAATATTGTGCAGAGTTCTGGGAGGGTGGGACATTGGAAGATGCTGACACAGAAGCTGCTCATGGACTGCAGAGGTCAGGGATTGGTCTATGTGGCTATTCATTAAGAATTAAGGCTGGAAGAAAGGACTGAAGTCAGGGACTTTCTCCTTAGCTAGTAGATGTGACAGGAGAGGGATCAGGCAACTCTTGGGCCAGGAAGGTATGTTCAAAAGTCAGAGAAGCTGAGGATCAGACAGAGACAGAGCAAGATCCAAAAAGCAATGAGACATAATGGCTGGATTCCTGTCAGGGAAACATCCTGCTCTCCAAGATTTATAGCTGAGCACTTTTGTTCACCGAGGACTCTGGCAACACTACTCTAAATTCGGGATGTAAATGGGCTATAGTCTCAGGATACTTCACGTCTGATTTACTTCTGACTTCACAAGTGATTTTTTTGCCATGGAAATTTCTCTTTTTGTTTCTAGCACCGAGTGGACTTTCTTCAGCTGATGATTAACTCCCAGAATTCCAAAGAAATGGACACTCATAAAGGTAAGCGAGAAGAGCTTCAGAGGGCCATTGATGAGGTGGCTCAGAAAGAGGGGGTGGTTCCAAGGTGTGGAGGAAGATTTTAGCAGATGGAATTTTGGCAAATTGAGAAAGAAAAGAATATGTTCAGATACAAAAGGTAGACAGAGCATTTTCCAGAAAAACCAAGCCATACTACCTGTTCAAAGCTTGAAGGGGAACCATAGACAAAACAATCTGTGGTCTGCCACAGGGGAACTTGTTTCCAATGTCAGTCCTGCAGCCTAATCCAGACCCACCGAATCTGCCTGGAAATTCACATCAAGTCTTCATCACATAAGGAGGTACATGGCCCCAGTGTTGATGACCGTAACTTGAAACACTTGTGGTTATATTTATTCACTAGCTTAATCTACTTCAAGTGTTTTTTTCCCTTTTTGTAATTAAGAAGTAACTGGTGCAGGTATGTGTACACATTGTATTTCTCTTTAAATCATCATCTATTACTTTTATATCCATGGATGGTCTTTGACTAAAACTATTATTACTATGATGGTTACAAATGATGACTCGTTACTGTACCATTTCTTCTATATTTTGAATAATAGTCCATTGTTAGGTGAGCTTTCTATACGTCATCATTATTGTATTTCTTTCTTTATATATGTCGGTATGATCTCTTATATTACTAAGTGTCTTATATCATTTTTTTCTTAGATCCTTGATTTCATTTTCAGATTTTTTGTCTGGAAGCCCTTAAGTGGGCACCTGTGTTTTTTGTTTTTCCTTTCTTCTTTTTTATGTTTTCAATAGACTTTGGTTTTTAAAAAGATTTTATTTATTTATTCATGAGACACACGGAGAGAGAGAGAGGGGAGAGAGAGAGAGAGAGAGAGAGAGAGAGAGATGCAGAGACACAGGCAGAGGGAGAAGCAGGCTCCATGCAGGGAGCCTGATGTGGGACTCCATTCTGGGATGCCAGGATCACGTGCTAAGCTGAAGGCAGATGCTTAAGTGCTGAGCCACCCAGGTGCCCCAGACTTGATTTTTTATAGCAGTTTAGGTTCACTGCAAAATCGAGTGAAAGACATAGAGATTTATCTCATATTTCCCCTGCCCCACCTACATACAGCATCCCGAATCAAAATCCCTCATGATGTGGTAATTTTTAAATAATCAATATACCTACAACAACACATTATTACCACCCAAAATCCATAGTTTATATTATAGTTCATCCTTGTTGATGTATATGCTATGGGTTTCGACATATATATATAATGATGTATATCCACCATTAAAAAAATAGAGTATTCTGTATCCTTTTCCCATATTATTTTCTGGGCATTACCTTGCATCCTGATGTCAGACATCTCAGATTTCTCTTCTGTTTCTCCTGATGAGCCCTGAACCAGCCATTTCTCCAAGAAACTCTGATTCTTTTTAGTTAAAATGGTATTTAGAAACCAAATCTGGGATCTAGGAGTACTCGTTGCTACTAGGGGTTATTTGCTTCTATTTCCTCTCAGTGAGCCAAGTTAACAACATCAAATATATCTACACAGCACTGATCAACACAAATATTTCTTTATCCATAACCCATGATGTAAGTATGCTCTCAGTATTTAAAAGAAAAAAAAACAGGCTTAATTTATAGTTGTTTCTATGACAGAAATATTTCCATCATGGTTAATTTCAAGCCATCTGTGATTTGACAACAAGCTCACAAAATTGTTGAATATATAACAGTTGATTCTAGAGGAAAAGGATGGGCTTATTCTATCATACCATTTATCTATCTATCTATCTATCTATCTATCTATCTATCTATCATCTATCTATCTATCTATCCATTTATCCATCTCTACCTACCAATCTATCTCTACTTCTATTCTATCTATCTGTCTATCTATCTATCTAGTTCTACTTTTTTCTCTGATGGAGGAAATATTTTATATTTGCTTGGTCCTGTACAGAAACACTGCACACATGTGATTTTTGAGCACTTACCATGTGGCTAGTGTCACTGAGCTCTGAATCTTATATTGTATTTAATATAACTAATTAAAATTTAAATATAAATAGCCGCATCTGCCTACCTTATTGGAGAGTACAGCCCTGAACTTTTATTATCATGGGGTTTGTGGTAATGGAGAGCAAGAATTTTTTTATATATATTTTTTATTGGGGTTCTATTTGCCAACATATAGTATAACACCCAGTGCTCATCCCGTCAAGTGCCAATGTTTATAGCAAAAATGTCCACAATAGCCAAACTGTGGAAGGAGCCTCGGTGTCCATTTAAAGATGAATGGAAAATGTGTATATATATATATATATATATACACACACACATACACACACACACAATGGAATATTTCTCAGTCATTAGAAAGGACGAATATCCACCTTTTGCTTCAATGTGGGTGGAACTGGAGGGTATTATGCTGAGTGAAGTAAGTCACTTGAAAGACAAACATTATATGGTTTCACTACATGGGGAATATAAAAAATAGTGAAAGGGAATAAAGGGGAAAGGAGAGAAAATGAGTGGGAAAAATCAGAGAGGGTGACAGAACATGAGAGACTCCTAACTCTGGGAAACGAACAAGGGGTAGTGGAAGGGGAGGAGGGCGGGGGGATGGAGTGACTGGGTGAAAGGCAAGAATTTGATAGTTGAATTTACCCATAGCAGCTTCACGAAAAGTGTGACTAGGAAATCGGAACTTTGTAGACTTTTCTAGCACTTTTTGCATTGTTTTTAGCTGTGAATTATGGGTTTGTAGTGGGTAGGTGCTCTCAGTATCTAAAGGTCCTAACACAGGTTTTGTCAAATAGATTAGGACATGACCATGCTGAGTTTCTGCCAGGAGCAAATCAAAAGATATTCCAATTTATATTCAGAGTGGGGCCATTCACTAAGGAAGGTGAAATTCAGGCCATGATTGCTAATTCCATTCACTGGATTCAATTCGTCTATATTTCATGCTGGTCAGTACCTTGCCTTGACACATTTTTTTCTTCTGCTTCTTTGGTGGCATTAATTAAGCCAGCTCCATTACCGGTCTTTTTTTTTTTTTTTGTATATTTCAGTTTGTATATGTACTATATACATATAGTATAACACCCAGTGCTCATCCCTTCAAGTGCCCTCCTCAGTGCCCATCACCCAGTCACCACATCCCCCCACCTGCATGAACAGATGAATGAATAAAGAAGATGTGGTATATATATACCACATCTGTGTTGTAGTTTCTGTACATATTGGAGATCATGCACTTGCGAAGTTGTGTGCCAGGTCTTCTACTAGCTGAGACCTCTGAAAGGTATAATCCATGCTTCTCAAGCTAGGTTGTTCACACAAATCACCACATCTCATGAAAGCTCAGACTTTGATTCGATAGTTGTAGGGTGAGGTTTGAGATTCTGCATTTCTAATAAACTCCCAGATGCTGCAGATGCTGATGGTCCATGGATCACTCTTTGAGCAACAAGAATTTATCAGTAGCCCAATATTGTTCTCTTCACTTTCCACAAATATGTTTGGATGAAAGATCATTCATTTTTTCCTGACAATTGAGTCTTAGTATCACAAACTCTCTAAATAAATTTAAGTTCTCTTTTAGCTAGAAGAATATAAATTTTCCTGGGGGAGAATGGTATCCCATGTTACTTACGACTGAAGTACTTTTAGGATCCTCCAAAGGTCATGCTACTAACACCATGTACATTAGACAGAAATGCCATCTCCTGAAATTACCTATCTGTGTTGGTGCGGAGGGTGGCACTAGCAGGAGCAGATGGCCAAGAATAGTATAGACCATAGGAAGAACCAGATCAAGATAACTTCTGGCTTTTCTGGCTCTGTAAGATAGACATCAGAGTGCAAACCACTCTGAGTTTGATTCTGAATTGCTTTTACATTTTCCCCAAGGGAATTGGGAGTTTCAAATGGACTTCTCATTATCTAAAGTGTGTGTGTGTGTGTTTTTTTACATTCACCTGCTATAGCTAAAATGTGTTTCTTCTCCTTTTAGCTCTATCTGATTTGGAGCTGGTGGCCCAATCTATTATCTTTATTTTTGCTGGCTATGAGACCACTAGCACTTCTCTTTCCTTCCTTATGTATGAATTGGCCACTCACCCTGATGTCCAGCAGAAACTGCAGGAGGAGATTGATGCGACTTTCCCCAATAAGGTGAGGGGGTTATACCTGAAGAAGGGAGTCAGTGTAGGTTTGGTTATGTCTCAGTAACAGATTAGCCCTTAAACCTAGTAGGTTTTCATAAAAAGGTTTACTCCTATTTCCACATTCGCATGTCAGATATGGGCCTTAGCAGAAGTTGGGAGTGAGTCTCTGCTCCATACAGTTATTGGTGATACCAGGTAAAGAGGCTCCATTTTCTTATACCTGCATTATCTAGAACCTGGGGACTTATTGTTTGCTTGGTAATAAGGAACTATGTGTTACTCACTTGATTTTCAAATGTTTGGCTCCTGACTTACATACATACATCAGTTCACCCCTCATTTGCAAAATGGTTTCCCGTAAGTTCATGTGAGCTAGGAAATATGGGGGTCTCCATGATCCTGGGTGAGCAGTGTATGATTCTACTACTTTCTACTACACACCCTTTGAAGTGTCAACTCTATTATTTCCATTTAACAAGTCAGGAAACTGAGCTATAGAGAGACAATATCACATAACTAGTAGTGTAGAATTCAAGCTAGGAGCCAAGTGCTTGGATCCTGATTGACCTCTAATCTGTACAATGTTGGGACTTACACAAAGCAGCAAGTGATAGACATATATTGCCCACACTGTTTTCAGATTTCTGCCCATCCTGAAGTTCCCTTCTTATGAAGAGACCTGACCCCTGGGTCTGGAGTGGCCTGTTTGGCAAACAGTGAGACTCCAAAGTGACAACTAGGAGACCCTTCCAGCAACAGAGGGTGGGGCTTAGAACAGGGTTCTGATCCCCTGTATTACTTTTCCTAGAACTGAAATTGTGTGCCCACAATTGGTAGCATCCAATTGTAGCCTTCTCTTGCCCCATTTGCGTTGAAAGAAAGTAGTGTCTCCCCAAATTATTTAGTGTTTTTCTCCAAATATTGTAAATAGAATTGAAAAACTAGGAAGGCAGGATATTTCAACTAGGACAGTTTATGAGGAAGAGGGGAATTTTCTGTGGCACATTCTCCTTTCATGATACAGATGTGTCGCCCCTGTTTGAAAGGAACAAAAGACTTCAACAGATTTCATTTAAGATTAAGGGCCATAGGGAAGGGAAAATATGATTAAAACAGAGAGAGAGTTGGGATTCTGGGTGATGGGCACTGAGGAGGGCACTTGATGAGATGAGTACTGGGTGTTATACTATATGTTGGCCAATAGAACTTCAATAAAAACAAATGAAAAAAAAAACAGAGAGAGACAAGCCATAAGAGACTCTTAAGTATAGGAAACAAATGAGGGTTGCTGGAGAGGAGGTGGAAGAGGGGTTAGGGTAGTAGGGTAATGGGCATTCAGGAAGGCACTTGATGTAATGAGCGCTGGGTATTATATGAACTGAGCAGTCAGTTCTAATTCTAATTCTTCCTCTGAAACTAATAATACACTATATGTTAATAAAATAAATTTAAACAAAAAATGTAGAAAAAAGGTCAAGGGTCACACTCTATTAGTCACTTTTGTTCACACAAGGAAGAAAAACCATTACCTGGTAGTGGGAAGGATTTCAGGCCCTGTGTAGGAGATCGTCATAGTCGTCTCCCCCAGTCATTACTATTGCTGCTTACGTCTATGACTCACATGTCAGTGAGCCATTGAGTAGATCAAAGGACATGCTAGACATTCAAATGTCCACAAATACCCTTTACCAAAATACATGATTCTTAGGTGTTCCTAATACTTCAGTAGTAGTATATACAGTGCATTGAACTTTGATCCCAAATCTCAATTTTTAAAAGATTTTATTTATTTATTTATTTATTTATTTATTTATTTATTTGAGAGAGAGAGAGAGAGAGAAGGTAGAGACACAGGCAGAGGGAGAAGCAGGCTCCATGCAGGGAGCCTGACGCAGGACTTGATCCCGGGTCTCAAGGATCACACCCTACGCTGAAGGTGGTGCTAAACAGCTGAACCACCCGGGCTGCCCCCAAATCTCAATTTATCAAAATCTGTTTCTTTCCTTCCAGGCATTGCCCACTTACGATGCCCTTGTGCAGATGGAATATCTGGACATGGTGTTGAATGAAACTCTCCGATTATACCCAATCGCTGGTAGACTTGAGAGGGTCTGTAAGAAAGATGTGGAAATCAGTGGTGTGTTCATTCCCAAAGGGACAGTGGTGATGGTGCCAACCTTTACTCTTCATCGAGACCAGAGTCTCTGGCCAGAGCCTGAGGAATTCCGACCTGAAAGGTACAGGGAACCCTGCAAAGGGGAACCCACCCTCATATTGGAGGATATTCTGTATTTTCTTAGTATAGATGACAATCGTGTGGTGGTACAATGATTTATTTGTACATTTTTTTATTCTTAGAAGTATTTTTCTTGTTACAAAATGAACATTATTGTCCAAATTTTACAAACTCTAGTTGAGAATAAAGAAAATTAACATCATCACCAGTCACAATATATCAGGATTATTAATCATGTGATGTATGTCCTTGTGGATGTTTTTCTATGCATATATAGAAGCTTAAAAGTTAAGATGGCATTATATATTTTTGAGGTACTGAGTTAATGTAACAGTAAAGTATAAACAACGTACCATAATTGTGTTTGTGATTATATGTATATACATAATATACTTAACCATTATCTTAATTAAGAAAATGGGACTTTTTGTTACTTTAGTGTTTCTGTCCTCTTTAGCGCTCTGGATTTACTCCTTAGATTTTCGCATTCTGTGTTTGTAACCCTGCGCCACCATGTCTGCTAGGTATAGTGTGAGGACAGTGGCTGTGGTGCTGAGAGTTCACATCCCTGGCAGGAGGAGCAGCAGCCTGAGGACAGAGTGTGCTGGAGACCTGATAGGTCCTGTGCTGTCTGTGGTTGCAGTTCTAAGCATCTCTCATCTCTCTAGTATCTGGGATTTATCCAAAGTGAGGTCATCTGTTCTCTAGCCATTTAGACATCCTCCTTGGAGGGGTCTTGAGTTTTCTCTTCTGGGAATTCAGAGCAGAGTCTGGCTTTGGGTAAGCCTGAATTCTGCAAAAGTCCATGCTTTCCTGTTTATTGTATTGGTGGGCAAAATTTGGATGAGTTTTTAGAGACCTAGATGTTTAGCCCCCGACTAAAAGTCCCTGTTAGCAGAGCTCTTTTCTGGGCTCATGGTGTCCTTAGTGCTAGCAATGCGTCTACACATAGTACTTGCTGAAAGAACTTAGAGTTGACCAAGTCATCTGTTTTCTGGACCAGGAGACCTGATGGCTCCCACAAGTTCAGCTGTTCAGTCTCCTATAGCTTCTCAAACAGAAACCAGTGATCACTTCTGTACTTGTTTATGATTCATTCAGCCATGAGAGGAAGTGCTTACCTACATGTGTTAGGAACTGTGCCAGGTAGTGAAATCCATGTATTAAAAATATCAATTATGAATAATTAAAAAAGATTTTATTTATTATTTCAGATAGGCAGAGAGTGAGTGAGAGAGTGAGAGAGAGAGAGCACAAGCAGGGGGGAGGGACAGAAGGAGAAGCAGGATCCCTGTTGGGCAGGGAACTTGATGTGGGGCTCCACTGGAGTACCCTAATATCATGACCTGAGCCAAAGGCAGACACTTAACCAACTGAGCCACCCAGGTACCCCTTATGGATAATTTTTTAAAAAGATTTTATTTGTTTGAGAGAAAGCAAGCATAAGCAGGGGGAGGAGCAGAGGGAGAAGGAGAAGCCCCAATATGGGGCTTGATTACAGGACGTGAAGATCATTCCCTGAGCCAAAGGCAGATGCTTAACCATCTGAGCCACCCAGTCTCCCATGTTGCAGAGAATTTTTGACACATGCACAAACATTATATAGACACAAGTCTATGAAATACTTTTAATGAATTTATATATGCCCACCACCTGCCTGGTAACTACTAACCCATATCAGCTACTCCATCCACACACCATTATAATTCTTTTACTGTTTTCCATATTATTTTAAGGCATATCATGGAAACATTTCAGTATGTTCTTCATGATAAAAGGAGTTTAAATAATACCTCACCTAAATGCCATTATCATTTTCCCAAATCCACATGTTTCCTTAATATAAGTATTAAGGAATGAATTTTTTAAAAAGATTTTATTTATTTATTCATGAAAGTGTGTAAAGAGAGAGAGAAAGGCAGAGACACAGGCAGAGAGAAAAGCACAGTCAGAGAGAAGCCCGATGTGGGGCTCAATCCCTGGACTCCAGGATCACGCCCTGGGCCAAAGGCAGGCGCTAAACCGCTGAGCCACCCAGGGATCCCAAGGAATGAATTTTGAATGAAGCATAGGTCTAACCCAAAAGGAATTTATAGTGTCTTAGAACAGATAGACAAAAACTCAATGATTATAATGATTATACATAGATCTAAGTATCATTATAGTGGAGTAGCGTCACGTGCCCATGTAAATCATGTGAAAATCTTTTCCGTGTAAGTGGTTGGGAGTGGTCCTTGCAGGGAGTGTAGGGATGTGAAGGGAAAAATAACAATGGTAAAACATAGGAGGCATTTCTCTACTTCCTTTTTCTATGAGCATGTGACCAACATAAGTGGGAATGGAGGCATCAACCTACCTTTCCTCCAGTCAGGCTCATTTCCTGCTTGCCTTTCAAAGTGTGAACATCACACCACCCTCAATATAATTCTAGTGTCTAAGGTAAATCTTTTCAACAGCTTTATGTCATGTCCTCAGCAAGACTGAATGCTCCCATAGGGCAAGGGGAATCCAACGACCTGTAGCTTACAATTGTCATAGCAGAATAAGCATAGCAGGATTACAGTAAACAACCCATCAAAGTTTCCTATATACTCCTGGTTGAGAACCCCAAACATGTACTTCTTGTGGTCTTTATGATTAACTAAACTTGTTTTCCACTTCCATTGTGGAGCCAGGTTCAGTAGGAAGAACAAGGACAGCATAAATCCTTATACATACCTGCCTTTTGGAACTGGACCCCGAAACTGCATTGGAATGAGGTTTGCGATCATGAACATGAAACTTGCCCTTGTTAGGGTCCTGCAGAACTTCTCCTTCAAACCTTGTAAAGAAACACAGGTCAGAGAGATAACGTTCTGCATAAATAGTGTTTTATTGGTTTTTTTAACTAAGAGATATGAAATAGATGTGTGTGTGTGTGTGTGTGTGTGTTTGTGAGCGAATGTGCTCATTTATCCTTAGTAATTTGTTCTATCAGCCCAGTAATCTATTAGAGTCATCTGTGGCCTTGAAGGGTCCTTTAGCTCTTGAGTGCCACATCTGTGATTCATAACCGCCCAACCATAAGGGTCATATGTCAGTATAGTTCACATGAAATTATTATGCACAGTCCTTTGATCTTGAGCAGTGTTTTTAAATCTCTTTCAAGTCCACTGAAAGGAAAGGAACACATTGTGCACAATCATGATGTGCAATGTGGTGATAACCATGATGTGACTTTTGAATGATGCTCTTCTCCACTACAATTTATAGACACTATTGTGACCATGGTTCTCAACCTTGGTTTTACTCTGAAGTCAGTGGGTTCATTAAAAATCCTATATTCTAACATAATTCACCCAGAGAATGGCTTTAAATGTGTCCCCACTGATTCTCAAGTGCAAGCAAGGTTGAGAGTCACTGGTGTGAAACATGCCTGACTGATGTGAAGGAGTCCCATGGTCCAGGCCATCCTAGCTACTTGGCTCCACCTTCTCCAGTCAGGCTGTGCTCCCTTTCCATGCTAGTCTGTTATCATGGATGGATGTTTCCATGGGAGAGAGTACAGGATGTTTATCAGTGTAGATGTTCATATGATAAAATGTGTAATAAACACTCAGGATGGCCTACAAGCTTCAACGTATACAAAATTATCTCTCTCACTTTTCAAAATTGTTTGCCATAATAGGTAAGAATCTGTCTTAAATTTAAATACTCATCCTTTTTACTTAAAATTTAAATATAAAAGTATATAAACCAATATGAGTTTGTCTCCAGCCTGGTACTGAGTGGGTGGTCAGTAGATACTCTGTTGAATGAGTGATGGATGAATGCTTACATACTCCAGTCTTGACAACTTACAGAATAATTTTAAAGAATCAGAGATATATGAATCTATAAGTAGTATTTATATATTTGTAATGCATTATTGTCCTTCATATATCTTGCCTGCTTTGCTTCTGTTGTTAGCTGGATTTTCATGGTCGTTTCTCATATACTTGTTTAACTGTTGCAGATCCCCCTGAAATTAAATGCTCAAGGGATTATTCAACCTGAAAAGCCCATTGTTCTCAAGGTTGAGCCAAGAGATGGGAGTGTAAATGGAGCCTGACTTTCCCTAAGGACTTCCTTTTGTTCTTCAAGAAACTATCCCAGAACACCAGAGACCTCAATTTCCTTTGATTATGTGGTTTCACTCATGTAGGGAATATAAGAAATAGTGAAAGGGGTTGTAGGGGAAAGAAGGGAAAACGAGTGGGAAAAATTAGAGAGGGTGACACAGAATGAGAAACTCTTAACTCTGGGAAATGTACAAGGGATAGTGGAAGGGGAGGCAGGTGGGGGGATGGGGTGACTGACGGGCACTGAGGAGGGCACTTGACGGGATGAGCACTGGGTGTTACAATGTATGTTGGCAAATCAAACTTCAATAAAAATATATTAAAAACCCCAGAAATGATCCCTGGGTGGCGCAGCGGTTTGGCGCCTGCCTTTGGCCCAGGGCGCGATCCTAGAGACCCGGGATCGATCCCATGTCAGGCTCCTGGTGCTCGGAGCCTGCTTCTCCCTCTGCCTGTGTCTGCCTCTCTCTCTCTCTCTCTCTCTCTGTGACTATCATAAAAAAAAAAAAACCAGAACAGAAATGAAGGTGGGCTTCATGTACAACCTGTGACAGATGACTAGGGATTCCACACATTCATTTAGCTTTCTCTGGTATCTGTGTAGAGCATTATATATTATGGGGAATAAAGGAAGTAGCTCATAAGTGCCAGACATGTAGACACAGTTTATCTGTTTCACACAGACTACCCCCAGTTTGTACCATCTACTACCCTGAGTGTTGATCTAGAATAAAACTTTCTCAATAACTTTATCAACAAACTTTAATGGAAACAGGAATTATTGTGGTGGTGGTGGTAATGACATTTATATCACATGTCTTATTTGGAATATTCTACATTGAATATTACACTTAGCAAGTCAATCAACATCTCTTTACAAAAGTATTAACATGGCTTCATCCACATTAAGGGGGAATCTATAGAACTGATGAGTAAGAGCCAGTGAATGAATGCTTTGACCATTACAGTCCCTGGGTGAATGGAGCTTGTTCAGAACTCCGATGTGCTCAGTTAAGATAGGTGAGAGTTAATCTACTGTGACTTTGCCTATTGCTCAGAATGTATATTTCTAGTTTAATTCTACAGGTTTTGGATCACATGTTTTTTTTATATCTCTTGATTGAGGCACTTGGTATTATATTATTAGTTTTGATTTAATATTTTCGTGTCCTCTTCCCTGCTGTTCTGGTAGGCAGCGAACATATTTGTCTTTGTGTTCCAGCCTCAGCTCCCAACTGTCCTGACACAATGAACATCAAATAAGAGACGGTTGGTTGTCCAGTTGTTTGGGAAGAAAGGCTAAAAGCATTTGTCTGTTTCAGCTGGTATCAGAAGATGAATAGGATTCTTCCTTTCCAACTCTCCCTTCCAGCCCCTTCTTTCGCTTCTCCTCTCCTTTTCCTTTGTTTTCCTTCCTAGATAATTCAGTCCTTAAGCCATAGGTGGGGCACAGGCGAGAGGGTAGCCTCACATTGGAGGTCAGGGACAGAGAAGCGAGTCACAGTGACCTGACTCCAAGTTAGAGACTGAGTAGGGTGGGGAGGGGGTCCACATGGAGTGTGTCCACATGGAGCATTCTGGCATGGCTGTGGGAGCCCAAGCTAGGTGAGAAGGGTGTCCATATGGAGGCGTGGCTGGTAAGAGCCCCCAGAGCCTAAATACAGTGTATAGAACCCAAGTAAAATTGTGGGGGTATTCATGAGTGTTGAGGGATGGAGTAGGGATTAGTTACATGGAGGGGGATTTATCAAATAAGTAAATATATTAATGATAAATTGTTTCAGGAGTTTCTTACCGTAAGAGTAGGGAGTCATTGATTTGGAAAGGGAGAAAACCAAAAGAAGCCTATATAGTCAGAGATTGAAAGTGAGGGTGTCAATGTAAAGTCCTGCTTTTCTATAGATAGATGATAGATTGGTAGAAATGTTTGTCTCTGTGTGTAAAAACACATTTCCCCTACCTCTCTCCACAGATAGTTCTTAGAAACGGTGACTTTGTAAGAGCCTTAAGAACACCTTGTATCCAAATCTTGGCTTATAAATGTCATTTTCCACTAAAAAGAACTAGAGCTTCTCAGATACATGGCTGATTCCACTCTGAGACAGCACATGATGAACTTGGAGCAGGTTGTGCTACACAGTGATAGGGACATGTCCAAGGAATGCAGAGCCAGCTTGAGGGGCTTCACCCACCCATAAAGCATGATTTGGGTATCATGATAACTAACAATAAGAAGAGATTATAACCCCTTGAATAAAATAGGAAACAAATACACAAAGGTGGAGATAAATACAGAGATAGATTACAATTGATGAGGACACTCACACAGTTTCAGAGTACTAATGCTGAAACACTCACGAGTTACCAAAAGGAAAGAGCAACTCATACAGTGGAGCCCTAGTTGACCAGTAAGCATCATCAGGAACAGGAGGAAATGATGGCAAATCACCCTATAAGATGCAGTGAGAAAAACTCAGTGGCACCTCTGGGATATGCTTGCCAAGGAGGCAAACCTGAAAGAAATCCTGAAAAAAGTCAGACAAACTGAAGTTGAGGAATACCTACTCCTAATCTGTAGCTGGTGTGTATTCTTCTACAAAGTCAAGGTTCTTAAAGTTATAAAAAAGAAAAAACAAGTCAGGATTGGAGTCACTTACCCCCCAAACCTACCTCACAGCAAACAACACCTAATTATTAGGTTCAAGCTATCCCTGGAAGGTGACCTTCTCAGAGTGCATCTGGCATGATACTTAATGTGGAAAACCCATAAGACTCCATCCCAAAATGGCTAGTTCTCATACAGCAATTCAGCAATGTGGCAGGATATAAAATCAATGCACAGAAATCAGTTGCATTTCTATACATTAACAATGAGAGAGAAGAAAGAGAAATTAAGGAATTGATCCCAATTACAAACTGTACCAAAAACCCATAAGATAACTATAGCCAATAACCATAAGATAACTATGATAGATAACCTAACCAAAGAGGCAAAGAATTGGTACTCCTAAAACTACAGAACCACTTATGAAAGAAATTGAGGAAGACACAAAGAGATTGATAAACATTCCATATTCATGGATTGGAATAATAAATATTGTGAAAATGTCTATGCTACCCAGTACATTCTACATATTTAATGCAATCCCTATCAAAATACCACTGACATTTTTCACAGAGCTGGAATAAATAATCCTAAAATGTATATGGAACCAGAATGTTGAAAAGAAAACCCAAAACTGGGGGCATCACAATGCCTGATTTCAAGCTATATTACAAAGCTGTGAACATCAAGACAGCATGATACTGGCACAAAACAGATACATAGATCAATGGAACAGAATAGAGAACCCGGAAATGGACTTTCATCTCTATGATCAACTAATCTTTGACAAAGCGGGAAAGGAATGTCCAAAGGAAAAAAAGGCAGTCTCTTCAATAAATGGTGTTGGGAAAATTGGACAGGCACATGAGAAGAATGAAACTATACCATTCTTTTACACCATACACAAAGATAAACTCAAAATGGATGAAAGACCTACATGTGAGCCAGGAATTCATAAAAATCCTAGAAGAGAACATAGGCAGCAACCTCTTTGACCTCGACTACAGCAACTTCTTGTTAGATATGTCTTCAAAGACAAAGGAAACAAAAACAAAAACGAACTATTGGGACTTCATCAAGATCAAAAGCTTTTGCACAGCTAAGGAAACAGTCAACAAAATTAAAAGGCAATCCATGGGATGGGAGAAGATATTTGCAAATGATATATTAGATAAAGGGCTATTATCCAATATCTATAAAGAACTTATCAAATTCAACACCTAAAAAACAAACGATCCAGTCAAGAATGAACAGAAGACATGAACAGACATTTTCTCCAAAGAAGACATACAAATGGCCAATAAGCACATGAAAAAATACTCCATAACATTTGTCATCAGGGAAATACAAATCAAAACCACAATGAGATACCACTTTACACCAGTCAAATGGCTGACTGAAATTAACAAGAGAGGAAAACAGCAAATGTTAGCAAGGATGTGGAGAAAGGGGCACCCTCTCACTCTGAGAACGCAAGCTGGTATAGCCACTTTGGAAAACATTATGGAGCTTCCTCAAGAAGTTAAAAATACAGTTACCTTATGACCCAGCAATTGCACCACTGGGTATTTAAACCAAAGATACAGATGTAGTGAAACAAAGGGGCATCTGCACCCCAATGTTCATAGAAGCAATGTCCACAATAGCCAAACTGTGGAAGGAACTGAGATTGTCCTTCAACAGATAAATGGATAAAAATTATATATATAGTATTATATATGTGGAATACTACTCAGTCATTACAAAGGATGAATACTTACCATTTACACTGATGTGGATGGAAGTGGAGAGTATAAGTGAAATAAGTCAATTGAAATTAAAAAAATGATAATTATATATGATATAATATATAATTATATATGATATAATGTATAATGATATAATTCATTATATCATATAATGATTATAGTATGATATAATATCTAATAATATATAACATATAATTATATATGATATATATTATATATATATGTAATATGGTTTCACTCATATATGGAATATAAAAAAAATAATGCAAGGGACCATAAGAGAAGGAGGGGAACCTGAATAGGGCAAAGTCAGAGAGGAAGACAAACTCTGAGAGACTCTTAAATCTGGGAAACAAACTGAGGTGTGCTGAAGGGGAGGTGGGTGGGGGAATGGGATAACTGGGTGACAGTCATTAAGGGAGGACACGTGGGGAGGAGGGCAAGATGGCAGAGGAGTAGAGTCCCCAAGTCACCTGTCCCCCACCAATTCATCCTGAAACCTACAAATTCGGCCTGAGATTTAAGAGGAGAAACAGCTGGAATGCTACAGTGAGAAGAATTCGCGCTTCTATGAAGGTAAGAAAATGGGGAAAAAAATAAAGAAATAAAAAGCATCCAAGGGGGAGGGGCCCCGCGAGGAGAAGGCTAAGGCTGTGGGGCAATGTCCCCAGGACAGGAAAGCCCCGACCGGAGAGAAGCAGAAGGCTTCACCAATATTCCCGGTCGGAAAGGTGCTTGCAGGGAGTTGGAGCAGGACCCCAGGAGGGGCGGAGATGCCCTCAGGCTCCCAGGGACACTAAGAGAGCTCATGTGCCCCGGGAGGAGAGCACGCCACACACTGCGGCCCGAGCTCCCTTAAGGCCTGCAGCGTGTACAAGGTGGAGCCCGGGAGCAGCTCCGGAGGCGTGGCTCCACGCGGAGGGGGCTGCGGGGCCCCAGCAGCTCGATTCCAGCAGCGCAGGCGCCGGAGCCCAGGGCGTGGGGGGCCACAGCCCAGGAATACGGCGCTCCCCCGGAACAGGCAGGGCTGGGAGAGCACAGAACAGCCAGGACGCTCCTGCCGCTGGGCGTGCTCTGAGCCGTGCAGATCAGCGCCCCTGCCCCCACCCGGGAGCATCCAGGCCCTCTGCACACTGAGAGCTGCGGTAGTTACTGCTGGAGCTGACTCCAGAGAGGAGAGCTGGCCGCTGCCACTGTTGTTGTCCTCCTGGGCCTCACAGGATAAAACAACCCCACTGAGCCCTGCACCAGGCAGGGGGCTGAGCAGCTTCCCCCAAGTGCTCACACCTGAGAATCAGCACAGCAGGCCCCTCCCTCAGAAGACCAGCTGGAAGGACAGGGAAAAGCAAGTTATTGACCAAGCAGTACTGGAAAGTTCCAGGGGTAGTCGAGGGAATTTACAGGTATATAGAATCAGAGGATACTCCCCCTTGTTTTTTGTTTTCTGTTTGCCCCCCCCTCCGCCTTTGTTTTTCTTTTTTTTTCTTTCTCTCCTTTTCTCCTTTTTCCAGTACAACTTGTTTTTGGCCACTCTGCACTGAACAAAATGACTAGAAGGAAAAACTCACCTCAAAGAGAGAATCAGAAACCAGTCCTCTTTCCCACAGAGTTACAAAATTTGGATTACAATTTAATGTAAGAAAGCCAATTTAGAAGCACAATTATAAAGCTACTGGTGGCTCTAGAAAAAGCATAAAGGACTCAAGAGACTTCATGACTGCAGAATTTAAATCTAATCAGGCAGAAATAAAAAATAAATTAAATGAGATGCAATCTAAACTAGAGGTCCTAACGACGAGGGTTAACGAGGGTAGAAGAACAAGTGAGTGACGTAGAAGACAAGTTGATGACAAAGAGGGAAACTGAGGAAAAAGAGAAAAACAAGAGATCATGAGGATAGGTTAAGGGAAATAAATGACAGCCTCAGAAGGAAAAATCTACTTTTAATTGGGGTTCCTGAGGGCGCCGAAAGGGACAGAGGTCCAGAATATGTATTTGAACAAATCATAGCTGAAAACTTTCCTAATCTGGGAAGGGAAACAGGCATTTAGATCCAGGAAATAGAGAGATCCCCCCCCCCCAAAATCAATAAAAACCGCTCAACACCTCGACATTTAATAGTGAAGCTTGCAAATTCCAAAGATAAAGAGAAAATCCTTAAAGCAGCAAGAGACAAGAAATCTCTAACTTTTATGGGGAGAAATAATAGATTAATAGCAGACCTTTCCACAGAGACCTGGCAGGCCAGAAAGAGCTGGCAGGGTATATTCAGCATCTAAATGAGAAGAACATGCAGCCAAGAATACTTCATCCAGCAAGGCTCTCATTTAGAATAGAAGAGCTTCCAAGATAGGCAGAAACAGAAAGAATATGTGACCACCAAACCAGTTCTCCAAGAAATATTAAGGGGGACTCCGTAAAAGAAAGAAGTCCAAGGGATCAATCCTCAAGAACAGGGACTGAATCGGTATCATGATGACGCTAAATTCATATCTTTCAATAGTAACTCTGAACATGAATGGGCCTTAATGACCCCATCAAAAGGTTGCAGGGTTTTCAGACTGGATAAAAAAACAAGACCCATCTATTTGCTGTCTACAAGAGACTCATTTTAGACAGAAGGACACTTACAGCCTGAAAATAAAGGTTGGAGAACCATTTACCATTCAAATGGCCCTCAAAAGGAAGCAGGGGTAGCCATCCTTATATCAGATAAACTAAAGTTTATCCCGAAGACTGTAGTAAGAGATGAAGAGGGACACTATATCATACTTAAAGGATCTATCCAACAAGAGGACCTAACAATCATGAATATTTATGCCCTGAACGTGGGAGCTGCCAAGTATATCAATCAATTAATAACCAAAGTTAAGACATACTTAGATAATAATACACTTATACCTGGTGACTTCAATCTAGCGCTTTCTACAATCGACAGGTCTTCTAAGCATAACATCTCCAAAGAAACAAGAGCTTTAAATGATACACTGGACCAGATGGATTTCACAGATATTTATAGAACTTTACATCCAAACGCAACTGAATACACATTCTTCTCCAGTGCACATGGAACTTTCTCCAGAATAGACCACATACTGGGTCACAAATCAGGTCTTAACCGATACCAAAAGATTGAGATCGTCCCCTGCATATTCTCAGACCATAATGCTTTGAAATTAGAACTAAATCACAAGAAGAAGTTTGGAAGGATTTCAAGCACGTGGAGGTTAAGGACCACCCTACTAAAAAATGAAAATTTCAACCAGGAAATTAAGGAAGAATTAAAAAGATTCATAGAAACTAATGAGAATGAAGATACAACCATTCAAAATACAGCAAAAAGCAGTCCTGAGGGGGAAATATATCACAATACAAGCATCCATCCAAAAACTGGAAGGAACTCAAATACAAAAGCTAACCTTGCACCTAAAGGAGCTGGAGAAAAAAACAGCAAATAGATCCTGCACCCAGCAGAAGAAGAGAATTAGTAAAGATTTGAGCAGAACTCAATGAACTAGAGACCAGAAGAACTGTGGAACAGATCTACAAAACCAGTAGTTGGTTCTTTGAAAGAATTAGAAGATAGATAAACCATTAACCAGCCTTCTTAAAAAGAAGAGAGAAAAGACTCTAATAAAATCATGAATGAGAAAGGAGAGATCACCACCAACACCATGGAAATACAAACGATTTTAAAAACATATTATGAGCAGCTATATGTCAATAAATTAGGCAACCTAGAAGAAATGGATGCATTTCTGGAAAACCACAAACTACCAAGACTGGAACAGGAAGAAATAGAAAACCTGAAAAGGCCAATAACCAGGGAGGAAATTGAGGCAGTCATCAAAAACCTCCCAAGACACAAAATTCCAGGGCCAGATGGCTTCCCAGGGGAATTCTATCAAACGTTTAAAGAAACCATACCAATCTACTAAAGGTGTTTGGAAAGATAGAGAGAAAGAAGAAAGAAGAAGAAAGAAAGAAAGAAAGAAAGAAAGAAAGAAGAAGAAAGAAGAAGAAGAAAGAAAGAAAGAAAGAAAGAAAGAGAGAGATGGAATACTTCCAAACTCCTTCTATGAGGCCAGCATCACCTTAATTCCCAAACCAGACAAAGACCCCACCAAAAGGAGAATTATAGACCAATATCCCTGATGAATACGGATGCAAAAATTCTCAACAAGATACTAGCCAATAGGATACAACAATACATTAAGAAGATTATTCACCATGACCAAGTAGGGTTATCCCTGGGATGCAAGGCTGGTTCAACACTTGTAAAACAATCAGTGTGATTCATCATATCATCAAGAGAAAAAACAAGAACCATATGATCCTCTCAATAGATGCAGAGAAAGCATTTGACAAAATACAGCATCCATTTCTGATCAAAACTCTTCAGAGTGTAGGGATAGAGGGAACATTCCTCAGCATCTTAAAAGACAACTACAAAAAGCCCACAGCAAATATCATTCTCAATGGGGAAACACTGGGAGCCTTTCCCCTAAGATCATGAACAAGACAGGGATGTCCACTCTCACCACTGTTCTTCAACATAGTATTAGAAGTCCTAGCCTCAGCAGTCAGACAACAAAAAGAAATATAAGGCATTGAAATTGGCAAAGAAGAAGTCAAACTCTCCCTCTTCACAGATGACATGACACTGTCCACAGAAAACCCAAAAGCTTCCACCCCAAGATTGCTAGAACTCATACAGCAATTCAGCAGTGTGGCAGGATACAAAATCAATGCCCAGAAGTCAGTGGCATTTCTCTACACTAACAATGAGACTGAAGAAAGAGAAATTAAGGAGTCAATCCCATTTACAATTGCACCCAAAAGCATAAGATACCTAGGAATAAACCTAACCAAAGAGGTAAAGGATCTATACCCTAAAAACTACAGAACACTTCTGAAAGAAATTGAGGAAGACACAAAGAGATGGAAAAATATTCCAAGCTCGTGGATTGGCAGAATTAATATTGTGAAAATGTCAATGCTACCCAGGGCAATTTACACATTTAATGCAATCCCTATCAAAATACCATGGACTTTCTTCAGAGAGTTGGAACAGATCATCTAAAGATTTGTGTGGAATCAGAAAAGACCCTGAATAGCTAGAGGAATATTAAAAAAGAAAACCGTAGCTGGGGGCATCACAATGTCGGATTTCAGGGTGTACTACAAAGATGTGGTCATCAAGACAGTGTGGTACTGACACAAAAACAGATAAAGGAGATAAATTCGATAAAGGTACTGGCACAAAACAGATAAACAGATAAATTCAATAAAGGAGGAAAGACTATCCATTGGAAGAAAGACAGTCTCTTCAATAAATGGTGCTGGGAAAATTGGACATCCACATGCAGAAGAATGAAACTAGACCACTCTCTTTCACCATACACAAAGATAAACTCAAAATGGATGAAAGATCTAAATGTGAGACAAGATTCCATCAAAATCCTAGAGGAGAACACAGGCAACACCCTTTTTGAATGCAGCCACAGTAACTTCTTGTAAGATACAAAAGCAAAAATGAACTATTGGGACTTCATCAAGATTAATAAGCTTCTGCACAGCAAAGGATACAGTCAACAAAACAAAAAGACAACCTACAGAATGGGAGAAGATATTTGCAAATGACGTATCAGAGAAAGGGCTAGTTTCCAAGATCTATAAAGAACTTCTTAAACTCAACACGAAAGAAACAATCCAATCATGAAATGGGCAAGAGACATGAAGAGAAATCTCACAGAGGAAGACATAGACATGGCCAACATGCACATGAGAAAATGCTCTGCATCACTGGCCATCAAGGAAATACAAATCAAAACCACAATGAGATACCACCTCACACCAGTGAGAATGGGGAACATTAACAAGGCAGGAAACCACAAATGTTGGAGAGGATGCAGAGAAAGGGGAACCCTCTTGCACTGTTGGTGGGGATGTGAACTGGTTCAGCCACTCTGGAAAACTGTGTGGAGGTTCCTCAAAGAGTTAAAAATAGACCTTCCCTATGACCAGGCAATTGCACTGTTGGGGATTTACCCCAAAGATTCAGATGCAATGAAATGCCGGGTTACCTGCACCCCGATGTTTCTAGCAGCAATGTCCACAATAGCCAAACTATTGAAGGAGCCTCGGTTGTCCATCGAAAGATGAGTGGATAAAGAAGATGTGGTTTATGTATACAACGGAATATTCCTCAGCCATTAGAAACGACAAATACCCACCATTTTCTTCAACGTGGATGGAACTGGAGGGTATTATGCTGAGTGAAGTCAGTCAATCGGAGGACAAACAGTGTATGTTCTCATTCATTTGGGGAATATAAATAATAGTGAAAGGGAATATAAGGGAAGGGAGAAGAAATGTGTGGGAAATATCAGAAAGGGAGACAGAACATAAAGACTGCTAACTCTGGGAAAGGAACTAGGGGTGATGGAAGGGGAGGAGGGCGGGGGTGGGGGTGAATGGGTGACGGGCACTGAGGGGGGCACTTGACGGGATGAGCACTGGGTGTTATTCTGTATGTTGGTAAATTGAACACCAATAAAAAACAAATTTATTTTTAAAAAAAGTTCCTACATCCAGCAGAAGAAGAGAGTCAATAATTGTCCTCTCTATAGAATCTTGTTTGAAGATGCAAATCCTTTTTTGTAAGTGTTTTAGTGGAAGTCTCTATGTAAGTATATAGGATTCCATATCTATCATCTAGTTACCTATCTCTATCTCTTTATCATCTATCCATATTCACCCTTTTATCTGTCATGTCTATCTCTAACTATCTGTCTATCTATCTACCCACCTATCATCTTTGTATGTATCTAGTAAGACAAATATCTGGGGAGCTTGAGGCATTCCAGGCCCAGCTGTTTGAATCTATCCAACTGAGACTTGTGAAGAGAGCCTTCAGGATGACCTCAGCCCTAGTCTTTCTGCAAACACCTGAGACTCCAAGTAAGGGCTGCCCCACTGAGTCCAGTCAACCCCAGATTCGTAAGTAAAATAAAAGATTATCCAATCCTTTGGGTGGTTATTATGCCACATTAAATCACTGGAATAGCCCTCCTTCATTTCAGTGCAGCCAGATGTATAGGACCCAGAAGAGAGTTGCCAACTGTGGGAAACTGGAAGTTATCACCTTTTATTTCCTGTAAGTCATGGGGGGTAGCAGTGGGGTTGTGGGTGAGGTCAGAGAAAGGAGTGTTGGTGTCTAAGCAGGGGTGGCCCTTAAAGTCTCATGGATCAGGTCAAAAGGAAGAAGGGAGAGGGCCGACTTTACTGGGCACCTGTTAAGTGCAGGGCCTCCTTCATATCAAGGCTTTGTGCCCCCAGCTTACCTCTCAGTAGAGCAACATTGTGGTTGTAGGCGTAGCCAGCTTTGAAGAGCATGCCAGTGTCTCTTTCCTCATGGTGTATATTCTCCACCCCATGAACAGGGCTGGCCTGGTAATCGGGGGGATACTGTGGACATATCAGAGTGTGACTGTGGCTAATTCATAAGGGACAAAGATGCTTCCACCTTGCCCTATTTGGTCACTTGCTCTGGAAAGCCAGCTGCCATGTTGTGAGGATAGTCACAACCACATACCGTGCACTGGAGATATCCTGCCATGGTTGGTGCTGACCTGCCAGGCCCATAAGTGAGTTACCCTTGAAGTGGGTTCCAGCTCGGTCCAGCATGCAGATTATGGCTTTAAAGACTCTGGTCAGAACTACTCAACCAAGTCACTTCTGAATTCTTCACCAAAAGATTCTGAGATAAAATCATTGATTTATTCCACTCATTTATTTTTTAAATTAATTTATTTTTTTTGTATATTTTTTATTGGAGTTCAATTTGCCAACATATAGTATAACATCCAGTGCTCATCCCATCCAGTGACCTCCTCAGTGTCTGTCACCCAGTTACCCCATCCCCCCGCCCACCCCCCTTCCACTCCTTGTTCATTTTCCAGAGTTAGGAGTCTCTCATGTTCTGTCATCCTCCCTGATTTTTCCCACTCATTTTCTCTCCTTTCCCCTATAATCCTTTTCATTATTTTTTATATTCCCTATATCAGTGAAACCATATGTTTGTCCTTTTCCTATTGACCTACTTCACTCAGCATAATACTCTCCAGTTCCATCCACGTTGAAGCAAATGGCAGGTTATTCGTCCTTTCTAATGGCTGGGTAATATTCCATTGTGTGTGTGTGTGTGTGTGTGTGTGTATACAATTTATATTTATTTAATATATATTTATATATATTTATTCTGGATTTATATTTATTCTGCTTTCAACATCATTGAAGTCAGCAAGATCATTGTGAATATATTCTGAGCTGTCATTGCACTCATTATACACACACACACACACACACACACACACACACACCACATGTTTGTTTCAGCGTAATGACTGATACAGAAACAGAGGAATTGGGAACTCTTGGATGCCACAGCAAAGAACTCTGCAGACTGTCCAGGGTTGACTGTCAATTGGGCTTGCTGGGCAGGGACAGAAGTGGTGGTGGTGGTTTGTATGTGTGTGTGTCCAGGTGAGTGTATATGTACAGGTGTGTGTGTGTGTGTATAGGTTTGTGTATCTGTCTACAGGATTGTGTGCATTTGTATGTACAAGATGTGTGTGTACAGGGGAGTGTGTTGTGTGTATGGGTGTGTTTGTGTGTGTGTATATATATGGGGTTTTTGTATATACACATAAAGGGTTAAGGTTAAAGCAGCTATTCTCTTGGGAGGATGAAGATTCCCGCCACCAGTAGACTCTGCTGGTTGAGGGGCAGACTCTTCTTGGATTCATTAGCCAGTTCTGCCAAAAAGAGCTGGAGGATCTAGTTATTCCACCTGGGGAGCCTCAGTTTCCCTATCTGTGATGCAGAGATGATAATAACACCTATTGGGGGAACTTGTGAGGACTGAAGGTATTAATGCAGATGATGCTCTGATGGGATTCCAGGCATGAGGCAAGCTACTAACACTGCTGTCCGTTGTCCCTGAGATTCACATTTCCTGAGCAGGCTCTTGTGAGTTACAGAAGCAAATGAAGTCACCCAGTTTATTTTTTATTTTTATTTTTAAAATTTTATTTATGTATTCATGAGAGACACAGAGAGAAAGAGAGGCAGAGACACAGGCAGAGGGAGACGCAGGCCCCATGCAGGGAGCCCGACGTGGGACTCGATCCTGGGTCTCCAGGATCATGCCCTGGGCTGAAGGAAGCGCTAAACTGCTGAGCTACCTGGGCTGCCCTGAAGTCACCCAGTTTAGCACGGATCAACATTTGCTGAATGACTCAGTCACTGGATTCCTGAGGATAATTTCTGGTATTTCAGTTCTTCCCCCACCTCTTACCTCTGTGATATGAAGAAGGATATTTCTGTAAACGCACTTTACTATTTTAAATCAGGGCTTATATCCTGCCCTGACACCTAACTAACCCCTGCATTGTCCTTTCTTGGCCCACTCCGCTGCCCCCATTCTGTGGGCATAATTAGTGCTTTGGCAGGCTTTTCCAAAAGGCCACTTTAGTGTTTTCTCCATTTCTGTGGAGTTATGCCTCTATCTCTAACAGAAAAATGAGAGTGATAGAGTATGCTAGATCTTAATGTCTTTCAGTTTCGGTGAATTGACTCATCTTGAATTAAGAGCCAGAGGGAAGTACTGGCTTGAAGTCATCAACTCTAGGTATCAATGTTGTCAAGGCTGTGGCCACATGGGCCAAAGCTTGACCTTCCCTATTCCAGTGACTTGCAAGGGGATAACATCTTTAAGCCTCATGACCCTTTCTGTTATGCAACCAGAACTGGTACTGATGGTTAATTAGTGGGTCTGTTTACAGAGTATGTGACTTCTGTACTCTCCATTTTACTGATATTTGAAGGTGATTGTGCAAAAAAAGATTATTCCATCTTTTGCCTTTGAAATTACCATGCCAGTTACAGCACTCTTAGGCCCCAAGAATATAGAAATGAGGAAGTTGTGATTCCTACACAGGAGGATCTCATAAATTAATTCGAGAGACTGAAACATAATTACTGTACAACCAGTGAGCCTCATGCCCCCTGCTCTAGCCCACGAGAGAAGAATGGATCAGTTTTAGTTTGTTGGCCTATTGTAAAAAGTACCACCAACTGGGGAGCTCCAAAAATGGAAATTTATTCTGTCACATTTCTGGAGGCTGAAAGTCCAAGATTATGGGTTCAGCAAGTTTGGCTCCTTCCAAAGCCTCTCTCCATGGCTTGCAGATGGCCATCCTCTTCCTGTGTCTTCACATGGTCTGCCCTCTGTGGATGTCTGTGTTCTTATCTCTTCATGTTGGATTAGGGCCCATGCTAGAGATCTCATTTAACTTTGATTTCCTTCTTAAAGGCCACATCTCCAACTGCAGTCACATTTTGAATTGCTGGGAGTTAGACATCAACATACAGATTGGGAGGGGACACAATTCAGCTTACACCAGGATCTATGGGGAGAGTCTGTGAGCCGGTACATGACCACCACAGGAGGACAAAGAGACCTACAGCAGTGATCCTGCACTCTCATCAAAGCTGGGTGGAGGGTGGGGCTGGATCCTGGGTGCCAGTGAGAAGGGCCCAGGTCAGCGGGGGCAACTCCCAGGACTGATAGAACCACGGATATAGTCACAGATCATAAGGACCTTTGTAGAACCAGAGCAGGAAGCAAGTGTCACTGTAAGGCCCAGGGCAGAGAGAGGTTCTGAGGCCCACCTTCCCAGCCAGGAACATCCTGAGCTCATTCTGGGAGGAGCAGGGAAAGGGCAGTGGGGGATAAGATCAGAAAGACTGAACTTGGAAAATCTCATTACCTAAGTGAGACCAAGAAGTTGTTTTATGGGAACAAGAAATCTCCCTCCCCACTGTCACCACAGGAAACATCTCATGGGGACAATAATGTCAAAGATGAAAAGTTAAAAGGTTACATTTTCTTTCAGTATCTGTTTGTTTTCAGAAGCAGTGTGTCTCTCATTTCTGCAGTTGGAACCATAACACACTTGATTGATTAACAAAGATGAAAGAATCAGAGAGCTGGAAAGACTCTCACTATTTGAGTCCAAGGCCTTAATTTTACAGATTTATTATTTAATCCTCCTAACAACCCTCTGAAAACCTGAGGCATGGAGAAGTTAATGACATGCTCAAGGTAAGAGAATGGGAATGATGGAGCCGTCTGACCTGTGGCCTCACTCACTAGGTTGAGCTGCTTTCAGACAAGCTCATTAGTTCCAATGCTGGGATGGAGCCCGTAGGCCCCCAAAGGATAGGGATGGCTTTGTGACTAATGTTGACCCCACAACTATCCTCGAGGAGACTACACACTGCTGAACTCATAGTTGACCTTCAGTAAAACATTGTGACTGTTTGTGAAACATATATTGGAAACAGCACATGGACTTCACCAAGTAGCTCTATCATTTTGTCACTTGGGCATTTCCCAATACCGGCTATCTAAAGTTCATCTGAACCTCAAACATGCCTTAGAGGTCACCAGGAAGGTTCTTGCTCCGGCTTTTGTTTAGATCCACAAACATTTTTTACTTAGTGCTCCAGATCAGGTCCAAATGGGCCCTGTTGGTGGGGAAAATTCAGACCCAGGAATAGACAGTTTCAGTATGGTGGAAGGTCAGGCATGATGCTTTGAGAGTACAGAGAAGGAACACTTGTCACCAAAGAGGGTTGAGAGGAGCTGATACCTGGACTGAGGCTAAAAATTTATTTTTAAAAATCAAATGTATAGATGTACATGCTTTAGAGAGTTGTACAGTACTAACTACAGTGGTTATAAAAAAAACTAGTGGTGCCTCACTCTTTCTGATCTCTTTCTGATGTTCTCCCTCATTTTGGCAGAGACTTCCTGTTGTTTTCAGAAGAATGATGCAGAGAAGTAAATTTTTCCTAAGTATGTGCATGTCTGAATATATCTCTGCTCTACTCACTTACTTGATGGATGATTTGAGTATAGACTTTTAGGTGGGCTGGAATTTTCTCTGTGAACTTGAAGACATAGAGACTTGTATCTAGTATCACTGTTGAGAAGATCAGTGCCCTTCTGGTTTCTGATTCTTTGCATGGGACCTGTGTCTTGCTCTCCTCACTCTCTCTGCAAACATTTGGAATCTTCTTTTTGTCCTTGGTGTTCTGAAAGTTCATGAGGTGTGCCTTCGTGTTTCTCCTGTCATGCATTATTCTAGGCAGAGCTATCAAAGAGTTTTTTTTTAATTAATACATTTTTTTTTTCAGAGAGAGAAAGAGAGTGAGAAAGAGAATCCCAAGCAAACTCCCTGCTGAGTGCCAGGCTTGACTGAGGGCTCAGTTCCACGACCCTGAGATGGCAACTGAGCCAAAACCAAGAGTCAGAAACTGAATTGACTGAGCCACCCAGGGGCCCACAAGAGGCCTTTCTGCAATGATGCAATGTTCTCTATGTGTCTTATCCAATATGGTTGCCTCCAGCTGCATGAGGCTATGGCACACTTGAAATGTGGCCAGTGTGGTGGAGGAACTGCATTTCTGATTTCATATAGTTTTAACAAATTTATATCTAAATGTAATTTGCCCCATGTGTCCTGGAGCTGTATATTGGACAACGCTGTATATTGACCTTTCTTTCTGGAGACTGTGCTTGAGTCCAGAGATAGTTTCTTGTCTCCTACTTTAATTTTTGTGTTTTTTCTTTCTTTCTTCTTCTTTCTTCTTCTTTCTTTCTAGGGAGGGCGGGGAGGAGGCGAGGAGGGGGCGGGGGGGGGGGGAGGAGGAGGGTGAGGGGGGACGGCGGGAGGGGAGAGAGTGGGGAGGAGGGAGGAGGGAGGGAGGGAGGGAGGGGGGGGGAGGAGGGGGAGGGGGGAGGGGGGAGGAGGAGGTGGAGGAGGGAGGGCGGATGACGGAGAGGCGGGAGGGGAGGATGGGAGGGAGGGAGGGAGGAGGGGAGGTTCGTGGCGGGGGTATGGTGGGGGGGGACGAGTGGGAGTAGGAGCGCGGAGGGAATTACGTGGAAGGAGTCTTATTAGTCTCTTCGTCTCTTTCTTTCTTCTTTATTTCTCTTAGTCTCATTCTTAGTTATTCCGGCCTTCATTCTTTCTGGCTTTTTTTTTTTTCTTTCTTTCTTCTTTCTTTCTTTCTTTCTTTTTCTTTTTCTTTTTGAGAGACAAAGAGAGAACAGCATGAAAGCAGTAAGGGGGAGGGCAGCGGGAGGAATGAGGAGATAATCCCAAGCAGGTCCATGCCATCGGGGAAGCCAGACATGGGCTTGATCTCACACACCCTGACCGATGCATGACCTGAGCCAAAATTCAAGTCGCGACACTAACAGTCAGAGTCCACTTAAGGCCGTTCCCGTGTTCTAATTGTGTTCTATTCTTGTCTGGAAACTGCTATTGTCACTAACTCCTATTGGTGGAACTCCTGGAATTATTCCCTAGGTTTCTCCCTCTCGTTGTTTTTTTGTACTGAAATACTCACATTAAGTTCACCTAGTAAACGTGTCTTTATTTAAATGTTGGTATTTTAACCCTTATTGATTTAATATTGACTTTAAAAATATTGTATTCAAATCAAGTGTATCATATATATGATTAGTTAGATTTTGGCAATTTGGCCCTCAAGTGGAATGCTTCACTCTCCCTCTCTTGTCCTGATTCTACCTGGAAGTCCCAACTAAATTTTATAAACACATTGTATTTGTAAGGAAGATATGAGCTCTCCTTACTGCTGCTGTTTGTTTTTTTAGGGTTTTAGCTTTTATTGAACTATAACGCACTCTACTCTACTTAGGGAACCATTTAGAGACAAATTCTTCCCACCAGAAGGAGGACAAGTGAGTTCTCATCCTATGGTGTTATATCCCATGAGGGTAGAGAGAAGTGAGGTGTGATGGTCCTGTTCCTCTCCCTGTTTACACAGCTGGATAAACACTGCAGGCTCCAATTAGAATCCATGATGAAGTCTCTAAACATATACAACCTCAATACCTCTCATAGACAAGAGGTAAGAACCATTTAAGCACAACCACTAAGAAGGAAAAGAGTAAGCAGTCCACATCCAGCAAACTCTAAACCTTTTATTATGTTTGAACTAAAACTTGAACTCATGTCACCTCTTCCTGCTGAAACAGACTACATTGCATAATTTAGGGTTACTCTATAACTCTTGTCCTCTGTCAGCCATGTGTTGAACTGTTTATGAGTTCATACTGAATGAACATTTCTAAAGGGCCAGTGAGGGTCAGGTATTTGGCTGGACAAAGTCACCAATATAACAAATACCATTACTTTTTTTTTTAAAAGATTTTATTTATTTATTCTTGAGAGACAAAGAGAGACAGAGAGAGAGAGAGAGAGAGAGAGAGGCAGAGACACAGGCAGAAGGAGAAGCAGGCTCCCTGCAGGGAGCCCAATGTGGGACTTGATCCTGGGTATCCAGGATCATGCCCCAGGCCGAAGGTGGTGCTAAACTGCTGAGCCACCTGGGCTGCCCACAAATACCATTACTTTATAGCAGGTTTTGATTTATAGCTCAGTAGTTGTGTGGTTATTTGTTTAGTGTCTCTCATCCTTTTAGAGTGTTGGGTTTATTAGACAAGAATTTTGACTTTTTAACATTTAGTGCTGGGCCCATGGATTTACTGCAGCAGATGTAGAGCCCAATCAACATCTAATGACAATGGAGCCCACCTCCTCCAATGCTGGGACTGTCCACAGATCACCACTTCCACACCAAAGTACAGGACCCAGCCACCAAAACTCAGATACCACCTAGGTATCGAAAATTGACAAAGTCAAGTTTGGCCTTACTGGGAAGAATGGGAGCTTGACAGCTTAAGAACAGACACAGAATCTTTCTTTTTTGCACATTTTGCACACTCAAGATTATGATCTGTGCAATTTGAATTTAATGCACAAATCATTCCAGAGCAACACTGGCTCCTGTGCTGTGAGCAGTTCTCTTTTGGTCAGTAGAAATCAGGTCCAGATTCTGAGAAGAGGTGCCGCATGGGCTCAAGATATAAAGGGATGGGAATATTAGATGGCCAGGGCCCTAAGATTTCTCTGAGTGGTATTTGAGATTCAGTTTTGTCCAGTACCTAGGGAAACTGAGAAAGCAGATAAATCCTTCACTGTTAAGGAGGGAGGATAGTTATTTTTCCTTGGCTGTACTATAATTATGTTAGATTCTTCTAATTTCAACCTGAATGATGTCTGGGTCTTAGTTATATGTTTACCCATGAATTTATTATGTTATTTTTTAGAAGATTTTATTAATTTATTCATGAGAGACATAGAGTGAGAGACAGAGCCATAGGCAGAGGGAGATGCAAGCTCCCTGCGAGGAGCCTGATGGGGGACTCGATCTCAAGACCCCGGGATCATGACCTGAGCCAAAGGCAGGTGCTCAACCACTGAGCCACGCAGGTGCCCCCTACCCCATGAATTTAGAGCAGAGTATGGAAAGTACATGATGAGAGTATTAGTATAGGAAGGAGTAGATGACAGCCATGGGGTGCGTGGGGTATTCTTCCAACACACAGTGTCTTCCTTCACACATTCTGCAGGGCTCTGAGAATGCAAATATCATCATGTCAGGTGTCCCCTTCTGGAGAAGAATGGGACACAAAGTTCATGCTTCTATTATTTCCCCGTGTAGACAAGGGCATATGCATTGGTTCAGTGCCAGCTGAATTTTAGTCCCTAGCAATGACGAGCATATCACTGCAGGGACAGGTTCCAAGCAGCTAGATCAGAACCAGAGGTAAATAGGGCAGGTAGATGCTCATATTAGGCTTAGTTACAAATCATCATAGTGGAGCATGGGTTTTGGAGCATATTAGTTTCCGCAGAGGTTTGGTTTCCAAGTAAAATAAGAAAGGCTTTGTGCTTATGTGAAGGAATTAAGTTGTCCAGATTATCAGATGACAGGAATCTTCCCTTGTTTGCATGTATTCTGTGTACTCTGCTGGGGAACATAGGGAGGCAGATCCCACCCAACAATACCCTTACTACCATCTTGACTAGCATCTGTCTTTCCTGCTGATGTGAGGCGGAGTCCTTTGTCCTGGAAGACCCACAAGATAGCTGCTGTTCAGGTCACCGTGGAGGTAGGAACACAAATTTAACCACTTTGCTGTTGCAGCCTGGATCTCACTATTTATGTAGTGACCCTTACCAGGGAAGGGCAAGCATTGAATACTGATGTTTCAGAGCCCAGGAGACTTTCCAGTCTCTCTTCATGTTTGCTTATTTACAATTTGTTCTTGTGATCAATGGGTTGTTGGAAAGCTCATTGCAGTCACTGAGTCTCAGTTGCCACATCTATAAACAGGGAATATCATGACCCTATTGAATGGTGCCCAGTGAAGGCACCAAAAGGGGCAGAAATATTTCAGAATTCCTGGGACTTTCTCTCCTACTTTTCCTGGGTCCCATTGTTACTATTCAAGCTTGCAGCCACTTCTTTCTTAATTATCTATTTGTAGGGCTGTGTTGTCCCAGGGATTCCAGAGTCATGCCACATAATCCACAGTTTCTCAGGCCATGCAGACACAGAACATGGGTCAGAGTGATGATAATGAGCAGGTGCAATTTCCAGATGCTATGTTCTCAGATCTCTCCCATCAGGAATGTGGCCTGGTCACCAATGATCCACATGGAAAGGACACAGGGAACCTAGCAGTTTCACCTCTACCAACTCAACTCTACCAACTTTTCTGGGTAACTTCTGAGCATACAGCACTTTGCAGGTGACTAGGGACATAATGTCGATGAACACCCAGACTGCACCCTTGAGAAGCTCTCTATCTGTAAAGCAAATAGGTGTGAGACCATAATGGGGCTCAAAGGTAGAAAGGGTAGCAATAGAACTGGGGTTGGGGTAATAGGAATTTCCCAGAGAAGGAAGTGCTTATGTCTGTTCAAGTAAGTTGGTGACGAAGGACTCTAACAGAGGGGATTCCATTGGAACCGGGTGGGAGGATGAGTAGGATCCTTGTAGGGGGCACAGGAGCATTTGTAGGCAGAGGAAAGTACATGGGTAAAGATGTGTAGACCTAGCTTGTTTGAAGGATTTCAAATATTTAGGGGTGCAGGGAACCATGGTGACAAGGACAGGTTAGAGGGTTAAGGACAGTGATTTTAATGAGTTTCTGTAACCTTTGAGATTACTGATGACACTGAGTTGTTTATTGATTTCCACAGAGTATGAACTCATGGGAGATCAAAATGGAATTGTTTACCTTACTTTGCCAATGCTCATGGCTGGGGGGTTGCCTGCTGGTGGAGCACATGTCACCCTTCTGGTGGCTGTAGCTCCAGCCCTGCCCCCTTTCTGTATATATATATTCCAGTCTCACTGAATCCCCACAAGTGGGAATGAAGCTCTGCACAAAAGGCCAGCAAAGACTAGCACACACCGCTGAGTGAAAGTACAGAGAATTCACAGAGGACGAGTGGTCATGGACTTGATCCCAAGCTTTTCCACAGAAACCTGGCTTCTTCTGGCTATCAGCCTGGTGCTCCTCTATCTGTGAGTAACTTTCCAGGCTCATTGCCTCTGTATCCTTGATTTGGGTTGCTAACTAGCCTCTACCCTGTTTTCCTTTTCTGTTTTGAAGATCAAAAGTGTTAACAAAGGGGATGTAGCTTGTGTTGAATGCTTCATACATACTAGGAACACGTAAGAGGTTGTTATTGGCCTTACCAAATCTGCTGAAAAAGTGCTCCCCACACTGGACTCCAACTTCTGTAACTAGAAGGTAGAGTGATATTTCCTCCTAGGGATGATCTTCTGATTGCCTATATATTGGGACCTGGTTTAATTAAGTAGAATTTGGCTGAGGCACGGTAAAATCAACAGGTCCCTGTGCTCTGGGGTCCTCATCCCTTTTCCAAGCTGTGACGATTCTGGAGGTAGAGGGAGTGACTTAGGTCTTTGTCTTACTATCTTCACCTTCTCCTTTCTGTCTGTTATAAGAGACATTATAGAAGAATTGGGCTTGTGTCACTCATGTGGCTCCTGCTCCCCTCACTCCACCACCAGGCATCATATACACAAGGCACCTGGTGCAACCAGTCTTTGGGGGAGGAGGGCTGAGGATGTCTCATCTTCTTCTTCCCAAAGGTCTCTTCCCTCTTTTCTGCCCTTCTACTTACCATTCCCCACCCCTACCCCCCATAATATACAGTACTCCTTACCCCTAAATGAGCATCTTTACAGCTGAGGAGACTTGGCAGATTTCTTAAAATGTTATTCATTTCAACTTTTCCTTCTAGTCTCTGGGAGGGTTAACATCAGTATAGAGATTTCTTTACCCCCAATATGAAATCTGCCAGTAGCCACAAGAAAGAGCCCTGAAAGCCAATTTGGATTTTAAATATGTTTTTGCCTTTATATTACAATACTGGAGGAGGAATCCAAACATCTAGCATATGAATTCCTTTCAGTGGTGGGATTACCAGCATCATGGAGCAGTTTGGGAAAGACTGAGTTTCACAGTGTGGGTAGGGACGGACCGTCCATGTCACGTTTCACCTCTGTTTCAAGTTCACTTTCTTTAACAATAGGAAATCATGAGGACAAGAACATAGAACATGAAAACCTCATTTTCATTTCCTGAGAGAAAGGTTAGGATTTCCTGGTGCTATGGCAACACATTTTTTGTGTGATGACGTTTAAGATTAATTCATGTGGTTTATTTTTTTTAAAAGATTCTATCTATTTATTCATGAGAGGCAGAGAGAGAGACACACACACACACACACACAGAGGCTGAGACACAGGCAGGGGGAGAAGCAGGCTCCATGCAGGGGGCCCGATGTGGGACTTGATCCTGGGTCTCCAGGATCAGGCTCTGGGCCGAAGGCGGTGCTAAACCGCTAAGCCACCCGTGCTGCCCAGTTCATGTGGTTTAATCTCATTCTATTTAATTATAGATTTTTTCTGACATAAGACGCTTTCCAGCATGTTCTTTCTGAAAGATACAAGAGGGCTATTGGTTCAGCCTTTACTACAAAGGAGTGTAAATAACCTACATCTTCTAGAGTGATGTTGAGGATATGAAATTAGTGTACACACACGTAGTTCTGCGATATAGGTCATATATATTTTTAAATACATGTGAACGGGAGGTTATTTTAACCTCTCAGCACAGGGGGGTAGCGAGACTGAGCCAGTACTGATGTGAGAGGCATCCAGGTAGGACTGGGGATGGAGCGGGAGAATATTCTTTCCTCAGAGCAGATCTCCCAGAGATTCTTTTTGATCCTGGTCCCACAGGATCGTTGATGTGGTCATCAATGGACCACAGGGTTAGCATCTCATCTGCTTGCAGCCAGTTGTCAGGGTTACCATGTAAGTCATAAGTCACAGTGTGTGTGGTCTGTCTGGCAGTGGGGCTGTCACTGGATACTGTCATCACCAGGTAAACAACACTGTAGACTTAGAAGACACTGGTGTAGCCAAGATTCAGTAGCTGTAGACAGTGCCCTCTGCATTCAATGCAACGTAAAGGCAATAAAAATGAGTGGCTTTATTTTAACCCTTTCATTTGTACCAAAAGCAATATTAATCTACCGAGAAGAGGGAAGCTGGAAAGAATCAGAAAAATTTTCCTGGCCTATCCTCCATGACATATGGTGCCATGTGGGTCTAGACACTAGACAAGATCTTTCCTTGGGACACATCACGCACTAGTTTTGCCTCAATTGGGAGCTCATGTAGGAAACAAAACAGGAACCGATTTGTTGTGGTGGTGATGGCAAGGAAGGAATGGAGGTGAGACTGAGGCTACCCCGTCTCCTGGCAGTTGGTGCTCCTGTGTCCAACTGTTCTGGAGGAAGGATCCAAACACCCAGCTGGGCCCAGCTGAGGTGCCTCTGCTGATCCCTTAATGCAGTTTTGGAGTTTTATTTGATTATATAAGAGTTGCTGGATTTGTACAGAATATCTGGAATTTCTACTGCCTTAAAGGCTAACCTCCAGAAAAGAGAGAAGGTCTTCATTCCAATTAAAAATAACATTTTATTAATAGTGAAAGGGAATGAAACTAGACCACTCTCTTTCACCATACACAAAGATAAACTCAAAATGGATGAAAGATCTAAATGTGAGACAAGATTCCATCAAAATCCTAGAGGAGAACACAGGCAACACCCTTTTTGAACTCAGCCACAGTAACTTCTTGCAAGATACATCCACGAAGGCAAAAGAAACAAAAGCAAAAATGAACTATTGGGACTTCATCAAGATAAGAAGCTTTTGCACAGCAAAGGATACAGTCAACAAAACTAAAAGACAACCTACAGAATGGGAGAAGATATTTGCAAAAGACGTATCAGATGAAGGGCTAGTTTCCAAGATCTATAAAGAACTCCTTAAACTCAACACCAAATAAACAAACAATCCAATCATGAAATGGGCAAAAGACATGAAGAGAAATCTCACAGAGAAAGACATAGACATGGCCAACACGCACATGAGAAAATGCTCCGCATCACTGGCCATCAGGGAAATACAAATCAAAACCACAATGAGATACCGCCTCACACCAGTGAGAATGGGGAAAATTAACAAGGCAGGAAACCACAAATGTTGGAGAGGATGCAGAGAAAAGGGAACCCTCTTACACTGTTGGTGGCAATGTGAACTGGTGCAGCCACTCTGGAAAACTGTGTGAAGGTTCCTCAAAGAGTTAAAAATAGACCTGCCCTATGACCCAGCAATTGCACTGTTGGGGATTTACCCCAAAGATTCAGATGCAATGAAACGCCGGGACACCTGCACCCTGATGTTTCTAGCAGCAATGTCCACAATAGCCAAACTGTGGAAGGAGCCTCGGTATCCATTGAAAGATGAATGGGTAAAGAAGATGTGGTTTATGTATACAATGGAATATTCCTCAGCCATTAGAAATGACAAATACCCACCATTTGTTTCAACGAGGATGGAACTGGAGGGTATTATGCTGAGTGAAGTAAGTCAATCGGAGAAGGACAAACAGTGTATGTTCTCATTCATTTGGGGAATATAAATAATAGTGAAAGGGAATATAAGGGAAGGGAGAAGAAATGTGTGGGAAATATCAGAAAGGGAGACAGAACATAAAGACTCCTAACTCTGGGAAAGGAACTAGGGGTGGTGGAAGGGGAGGAGGGCGGGGGGGTGGGGGTGAATGGGTGACGGGCACTGAGGGGGGCACTTGACGGGATGAGCACTGGGTGTTATTCTGTATGTTGGTAAATTGAACACCAATAAAAAATAAATTTATTATTAAAAAAATAGTGAAAGGGAATAGAAAGGAAGGGAGAAGAAATGTGTGGGAAATATCAGAATGGGAGACAGAACATAAAGACTCCTAACTCTGGGAAATGAACTAGGGGTGGTGGAAGGGGAGGAGGGCGGGGGGTGGGGGTGAATGGGTGACGGGCACTGAGGGGGGCACTTGACGGGATGAGTACTGGGTGTTATTCTATATGTTGGCAAATTGAACACCAATAAAAAATAAATTTATTATAAAAAATGAATAAATAAAATCTTTAAAAAAATAACATTTGTCATTACTAATTTTTGTTGTATAGCATGTATTCTGCTGTCCACTGGAGGTATCAGGACTTTGGAAAACCCTCTTGTAGCTGAAATCACATATAGGCTTGTTGAACCATTTCTACTCATCATCCTTTCCCACCATACTTTCTTATTTTGCCTTATGGGGTTAGTCTTGTAGGCCTAGCAGGTTAATGGGTAAAATGGTTTCTGGCAATGTCTTCCCTCAGCCTCTCTTCTTCTTCCATGCTGTCATTTCTCAGCAACACCTAATCACATGAAAGATGATTGTAGGCAAACCTGCCATAGGAAGCACCATCCATAATGGGTTTCTGAGATAGTTGACACACAGATTCAGTAAACTAACTGCTATGTGAGTAACCATCTTGAAAAGAAAATGAGTGTACCTGGGAGTGTGCTGAGCAGGTGAGTATCACAGATTGAAGGACCTGATGCCACGATGGGAAGAATGGTTTGGAAGTGGATTGTTTCCTTACCGATTCTTTTATATGGAATCATTTAGGGCACATATTTGTCAGTCCCCCTTCTCTGTAGCTCAAGAGAACCAGAGTGCCTGACAACAGAGACTTGGGTAGAGCTAAAAGTATCTCACTTTTCTATGAGGTCGGTGGAGCCTTGGACACAGTTTTCATTGTATAGAAATGACAAGAGTGTCATTGCTCAAAGTGTCTCAGTGAAGAGATAATTAAGAAGGACCAGATCTCACACAGTGATAGGTCCTACAAGGAAGGAAAATCACAGAAGTCTTTGAGCAAGCTGTATCAACATTTTCACAGTAGGCTCTTATGAACATTCTATCACTGAGTGAATATAATTAAGCAAAATATCATCTTTGGAGCAGAAAGAATTTTTTTCTCTTCCACTCTAGAGAAAGTTATGGAAGAATCATTTATTAAATAAGCATGAGTGAAATTCCTGGAAGAAGTTGGCATAAACCTTTTAGGAACCTTTTCCACACTCAAGTGTTGAAACACTTATCAAATCTTCACTTTAGGATTGTGACTATGAAGCTTTCAGCTGCTCTTAGCTAATTATCCTGTTCCGTGAGTCTTATAGTGAAGGTGGCAAAGGAGATGATGAATAAGTGTATTACTGTCATTGAAATTGCTATCATTATTTCTTGCCTGCGTGTTACCTCCCTCCCTTGCCTGTCCCAGTTCTCTGTCAATGACTGGCTAGCTCCAGCATCTATTCCACCATCCCTGTGACCTGGCTTTCTTTTCACTTTGTAGGTATGGGACCTACACACATGGGATTTTTAGGAAGCTGGGAATTCCTGGGCCAACACCTCTGCCTTTTGTGGGAACTGCTCTGGGCTACCGTAATGTAAGTGTTTGATCTCCCTCTTTTTCTTCTTGTGGTTGCAAATCACAGCTTAGTTTCATAATAAAAATGCTCCTCCTCATGAGGAAGTGCTTAGGTTTCAGACTTCCCATAAATGGTGTCAGTGGCTGCACACAGTACATGGCTAGTTCTACCCCAGGGCATTATTGTTTGTTGTTCTGAGCCTCAGGTTTTGCCACAGTGGGCAGCCCAGTTCTCTGGCTAATTCAACACGGAACTTGACATTCGAGCTTGTTAGCATTGTGAAGAGGCTTTTTGTTTCTGGCAGGTACAGATTCCTAGGAGAGCATAATCATACTGTATGAGAAGAAAAGCATCAAGGGGGTCCATGCTAGTGGTCCACTAAGCTGTAGGCCAGAGTGAGACCTTTATGTTCACCGTACAAGCTCTGGGTAGCCTTTTGTTTTCCTGGATAGCTCTGGAACTTCGGGTTATTGGGAAGCCCAAGATTCACCTTTGGGGAATTTGCACATCGTTGAATTTTCACAAGAATTTCCAAGCCTCTGCAGTTATTTCCAAGCCCTAACTCTCCTTTTGCTAATGGTGACATCTCTTGGGATTTGAGAGGTTGAACCAGAGATCTCTGCTTTACTTCTCTACCTTCATTGTAGGTAACTTCTGGGTGAGTTGAGGAGGGAGGGAGATTTGGTAAGGGCAGATGGTACTTGTCTTGACCTTGACCCAAAGAATTTAACCTTTGAATGAGTTGTGTGTATATATGTTGTTTTTCATACAAAGGTAGAACCACTTATACAAAATCACCAGAAAAGAAATGCTTTGACAAATTTATTAAGAAGTTAATATACTGAATGGAGTGTACTAGAAGACACACAGACTGATGTTCATAGAGCTGTTGTGGCTAATCCAGCTTTGGTGCCTCATCCAAGGTTCAGGCCCTGCATAGAAGGTTAGGAGCTCACGTCCAGAAGGCCAGCAGGCAGAGTCTCATCTGCAGGCTGCTTTCTGGTGTGGAGTTCTTTTCCCACAGATGTGAGGCTTGTTTCCCAGATCTCAGTTCTCCCTGCTGAGACCCTCGTTGCCCAATTACTGTCTCAGAACTTCCTGGGCTTTTTCTTTCCAAAAAAGCAATAATTTCTTTTCCACTTGCCCTAGATCAATTCCTTAGTACCTATATCCCAAGAGCCACATTTATGGGACCCTGTTTTCATGGTTAAAACATCAAAATCAGGGATCCCTGGGTGGCGCAGCGGTTTGGCGCCTGCCTTTGGCCCAGGGCGCGATCCTGGAGACCCGGGATCAAATCCCACGTCAGGCTCCCGGTGCATGGAGCCTGCTTCTCTCTCTGCCTGTGTCTCTGCCTCTCTCTCTCTCTGTCTGTGACTATAATAAATAAATAAATATTAAAAAAAAAAAACATCAAAATCACAGTTGAAACTTAGGGACAGGAAGTGTCTTGTTTTGTTTTAAGTGATAGAAGTGAAAAGTCATATCAAGGGTTTTAGTTTGTTTTGCCCTTTGTTGAGTGGTGGCATTATCCCCTCTTTCCATGTTGAGATGGTGGACCGGAACGGGATTCCACCTTGTCATTCATTCATTCATCTCTCATTTGTTCAGTCAACAATAGTGTTAGAATTTGTACAACTGCTAGATTAAAAGAGGCCGCTGGTGTCTTAATACCCTAAATCCACTGACATCTCATAGGGCTCATATTGATCAATGAACAGAGTGGTAACTGGGTGTTCAGCGTGTGGAGGCCATGCTCACTTTCCTCAGCTCCCATTTTCCCATGTGGCTCCGAGGTAGTATTTCAGAGGGTTCTGAGATTTAGAGAAAGACACACACAAGCCAAACACATCAGACAGACAGGGGTTACACAGTCCTCAGAGACAGGGTAAGATGTCCAGTATCTACAATACTCATAGAGAATTCAAGAGGGACTTGAAATTCTCTCTTCCAGGATCTCTTCTGTTTTCTTTCCTTTCCTGTAAGATGCCTATAAATCAGAGCTTCCCTCTGCCAGTGGGAGGTAGTAAGCCTTATTTCATGCAATCTAAGTCATATTGGTCCCTGTTACACATAGGGCTTAAACATTTAGGTGAGTAATATGTTTTGTTTCTTCTTGCAGGGTTTTTATGTTTTTGACATGAAATGTTTTAGTAAGTATGGAAGAATGTGGGGGTGAGTATTCTGGAACTTTCTATTGGATAGGCTTGTTGTGATGAGGCCCCCGTGGTGTAGATAGTTTGTTGAGAGCCACTAGGAATGAAGCCTGCTGTGGTAAAGCTTCTGAGTCTCCCTTCCTGAAATCCCATGTGTTACCAGGTGTGCAGGTCTAAGTATGAACCAGACCTAGGGAGTATAGTGTGGTGATGTGATGATCACAGCCAGTGTTGTATCACTCTGCACCTCTTTATCTTCTCTGATCACATCCTCAGAAATCGAATGTCTCTGAGTGGCATGGCCCATAGCAACATGATGGAGCTGAAAGAAGATAGATCTCTGAATCACCCTGGTTCAGCTCCACTGCCCCTTCCTATATTCAGTACTTATCAGCTCTGGATGGATCCAGTCTTACATCTGTAGCCCCAGTTCTGTCCTTAGTACTTGGTTCTCATCTTGGCTGTGGATAAGACCTCCTAGGAGAGCTTGTTAAAAATGCTCTTGTTTTTTTTACAAGAGTAAAAAAGGATTGTTGAGTAATATTCCATTGCATATATGTACCACATCTTCTTTATCCATACATCTGTCAAAGTACATCGTGACTCTTTCCACAGTTTGGCTATTTTTGACATTGCTGCTATGAACATCAGGGTGCAGGTGTCCCAATGTTTCAGAGACAAATACCCACCATTTGCTTCAATGGATGCTTCCAGTGGATGGAACTGGAGGGTATTGTGCTGAGTGAAATAAGCCAATCGGAGAAGGACAATCATCATATAGTTTTTCTCATACATGGAATATAAGAAATAGTGAAAGGATTATAAGGGAAAGGAGGGAAACTGAGTGGGAAAAATTAGAGAGGGAGACAAACCATGAGAGACTCCTAACTCTGGGAAACAAGTAAAGGGTTGAGGAAGAGGAGGTGGAGGGGGGATGGTGATAGGCAATGAGGAGGGCACTTGTTGGGATGAGTACTGGGTGTTATACTATATGTTGGCAAATTGAATTTAAATTAAAGATTAAAAAATGTAAAAATAAAGATTAAAAAATGTAAAAATAAAGATTAAAAAATGTATAAAGAAATGCAGATTCGTTTCCATCCCCAGGAATGCCAAATCTGAAGGATGTGGGCTGGGTCCCAAGAATCTGAATTTAACTGGTAGTGGAAACAATATTAGGGATGAATATAAAGAGTAACACAAAACCACTGTTCCTTGTCCATCCACATGTTTTGAACGAACATGATGAGACAAGGGGAATCACCCAAGACTTATGATCAGGCTGCTGGAAGAGCTGACATAAGTGCCCCCTCAGTAATTTCTATCACTGCATCAACACTAAATGTTGTCTTCACCCCTGAAACCTTCTGAATTTTAGAATGCCATTTGAGATAGTAGCATTTAGTGTAGCGATCTCATCCATTTTAGATGTGATCACAAAACCATTTGAGATTCCTCTGTGATGTCAAAGAAATAACAGGAGACTTGTGGAAAATCTTTCACTATGTTTCAATAAATGCAAATGATTTATAGTGGAAACAAAAGAAATTTTATTTATGGTGTAACTAAGCTTATAATAACCTCATGCTGGTGACAGATTCCTATTAACAGGTAGATCATACTGACAGACAGGAAGTCAGACAGGATTTGGACAGATCACATACAGTCAGCTTTGTGTGAGACATATCCAAAAGTTGGCTTGCCCTAATGCTATGGGTTGTCACCTACATGAAGCCCAAGGAACTTCCACTTGGAACCCACATATATGAAAAAATATAAGCAATAAAAAAGAAATATATCTAAAATGAGTTATATATGTTTTTCTGTGTTTTTAAATTCTATTTTTGTATCAAATTTTTCTGATTTAATGCTCTCAAGGACCTCTCTTAAGATTTAAAATAATATTTCCTTTCAAATGTAACTAGGAAGCATATTTTAGAAAATAGGGCAAGGATATAATTTATAATATTGCCATCGCTTTTTGAGCATTCTAAGTCTTTTCATTTGTAGACACATCTTCCATATGTGTGATTAGTGTGTGCACAATCTTCATCTAATATTCTATCACATGCCTTTCATGTGTTTGATATATCTTCAACATTACAATTTTTAGTGACTGGGTAGGTGGATTCTCCTTTTTTTTTTTTTTTTTCTGTTCCTAGATGATTTACTTGCCTTCAGTTATTTACCAACCTAACTTCCTCTTTAATAATATTTGATAAATTATTTGAAATGCTTGACATAATTCTAAAATATTTGAGATATTTTAAACATAGAAAAAACCGTGGAGAATGGTCCAGGAACTATCCACGTACGCATGTATACTCAATAAATGTTCTAATGTTATTTCTAACCCTAATCTCAGAGAATGGATTAGGTACCATGAGGATAAAAGTCTGGACTGCTAGGCATGGCTGCAGCTGCAAAAACTAACATGTTACGTATAATCACATCTGTTTCCCAACACAGGTTTTATGATGGGCGACAGCCTGTGCTGGCTATCACAGATCCGGACATGATCAAAACAGTACTAGTGAAAGAATGTTATTCTGTCTTCACAAACCGGCGGGTAGGCATGGGTTTATTTTAAATTTACATAGTTATTCATAAAACTTTTATTTTGAAATAAGAATAGATTCACAAGAAGTTGTCACAGGATGTCCCATGTAACCTTCAAGCTGTTTCCTCTAAGGTAAGATCCTGCATAACTATAGTACAAGGTCCAAGTCAAAATTGACATTGGTTCCAGCCACAGAGCTTACTCAGTTGTCAACAGTTTTATATGTACTCATTTGTGTATGTGTGTGTGTGTGTGTGTGCTGCTCTCTGAACATTTATCTTACATGTAGACTTTTGAATCCACCACTCCAAGGATGTTACAGAGCTGTTCCACCCCTGGAACTCTCCTTCTTCCTATTCTTTAATAGGCATGGTGTGTAACTTGTCTTTTCATTGACTCAGAGTCTTCAGCAGAGCAAACACTTCTTAAATTATTTTGATAAGGCTACTTTATCCTTTTTTTTCCTTTTATGGATTGTGACTTAAGCATCAAGTTTGAAAAATCTTCACCTAGCCATAAGTCTCAAGGATTTTCTCCAAGCAAATGTGTTACATTTAAGTATATAGTTTTACGTTTTATATTTATAGTGTAAACTCCTATCTTCTTATGTTTCACATTTAACATTTTGTGTCAATTTTTAGTGTTAATGAGAGATGTGAAGTTTAGGTCAAAGATCTTTGGTTTTGGCCTATGGATGTCTAAGTGCTCCAGCACCATTTGTGAAAAGGCTGTACTTCCTCCATTGAATTGTTTTTCTACCAGTATCAAAACTGAGTTGGGCCTATGTGTGTGTGTACCTATTTTTCATTCTCTTCTGTTCATTGATCTCTGTATCTATCCTTCTACTGGTGCCACCGTCTCTTGATTACCATAGCTATATAGTAAGTCTCAACGTCATGAACAGTGATTCCTCCCATTTTATTTTTGTTGGAATTGTTTTAGGTATTCTAGCTCCTTTGCCTTTCCAAATTTAGAATTAGCCTATCTGTGTTTATATAATATTTGCCAGGATTTTGTAAGACATGATTTAGACCTACCAATCATTTGTGCAAAATCTATGTCTTTACTATGTCATGTCTTTCAATGCACAAACACAATATGTGTTTATTTAGGTTTTCTTTGATTCTTTTCACCAACATTGAGTTCTCAGCACAGGAAAACCATATATATCTTGTTAAATACACATCTCAAGTTCTTTTTCATATTCCTCAAGATTTTCTACATTGACAATTAGGTCACCTGAAATAGGAACACTCCAATTTTTATCTTTCTAATCTGTATGCCTTTTATTTCTTTGTTTTGTCTTATTGCATTAGCTAGGATTCTAGTATGATGTTAAAAATAGGAGTGGTGGGAGTGGACTTTTTTTTGTTCTGAAACCATTTAAACATTTTAATATATATTTTTATAATGGAAACTGTATATATTTAAGCATGATGTTTTTATTTATGTATACATTGTAAAGTGATTATGACAAATGAATTAATACATCAATCACCACTCAGATTTACTTTGTATATGTGTGTCTTGTGTGTGGTAAGAACATGTAAGATCTACTTTTATTTTATTTTTTAAAATCATTTTATTCATTTATTCATGAGATGCACAGAGAGAGGCAGAGGCATAGTCAGAGAGAGAAGCAGGCTCCCCATGGGAAACCTGATGTGGGACTCAATCCCAGGACCCTGGGATCATACCTGAGCCAAAGGCAGACGCTCAACCACTGAGCCACCCTGGTGCCCCTAAGATCTGCTTTTAAAGCAAATTCAAGTATACAGCACATTATTAGTGATTAATATCACCATGCAATATATTCAGTTTCCAGAACTTATTCATCTTATAACTAAAAGTTTGTACTGCTTGATTTCTATCTGTCCTTTGCCCTCCTCCCAGTCTGTGATAATTACCATTCTACCCCCTGGTACTGAGCTTGACTTTATTTTTCTAGATTCCACTTATAAGTGAGATCATGGGACTACCTGTCCCTTCTGTGTCTGGTTTAGTGCTCCTACCCTGTTGTCCATGTTATTCAGGTTCATCCATGTTTGGAAATGGCAAGATTTCCTTCCTTTTTAAGCCTGAGTAATATTTCATTTTCTTTATCCACTCATCTGTCCACTTACATTTAAAGTAGTTATTGGTAGGTAAGTATTTACTATTGTCATTTCATTAATCCAGGTGTTTCATAGATCAATTGTCCCTTCTTTCTATCTTCTCTTGTAATGTCATGGTTTTTTAAAAATAATGACATGCTTTGATTGTTTTCTCTTTATCCTTTCCATATCTACTCTAGATTTTTTGCTTTGCAGTTACCAGGAGGCTTACATAAAACATCTTACATATAACCATCTATTTAAGCTAATAAGAACTTAGCTTTGATTACATTCAAATCTCAATGCTTTTACTCCTTCGCCACCAGTTTTATATTTTTGTTGTCATAATTTACATATTTTTATATTGTGCACAAATTATTTTAGCTAGAGTTTTCAAAATTATTTGTCTTTTAACTTTGCACTAGTCATAAGTGATTTGCATATCTTAATACAATATCACTGTGTTCTGAATTTGACTAATATTTACATTTACTAGTGAGATTTATACTTTAATGTGATTTCATGTTACTAGCAAGTGTCCTTTTTTTTTTTTTTTTTTTGCTTGAAGAATTCCCTTTAGTATTTCTCGTAAGGCAGGTTTAGTCATGATGAATTCTTTTTTTATTTATATATTTTTAAAATATTTTATTTATTTATTCATGGGAGACACGAGAGAGAGAGAGAGAGAGAGAGAGAGAGAGAGAACGGTAGAGACGCAGGCACAGGGAGAAGCAGGCTCATGCAGGGACCCGATGTGGACTCAATCCCGGGACACCAGGATCATGCCCTGGGTGAAAGGCAGTCACTGAACTCCTGAGCCATCCAGGCATCCCTATGATGAGTTCTTTCTACATTTGTTTGTCTGGAAATATCTCTCAGTTCTGAAAGCTCTGTTTTTCTGGGTAAGGTATTCCTTTTTAAATTTTTTTGTTTAAAGGTAATGTATTCTTGATTGATATTTTTTAAAGCACTTTGAATAAATCACTCACTCTCTTCTGGCTTTTCAATATTTCTGTTGATGAATCCACAGATAGCCTCCTGGTGTTACCTCTGTAGGTGATGAGCTCCTTTTCCTCATACTGCTTTCACGATTTTTTCTTAGTCTTTAATTTTTGATTTTAGTTTTATTACAATGTCTTGATGAAGTATTTTTGGGATTAAATCTGATAGGGAACTCTAACCTTCATATCCCAAGATTTCCATATATTTCCCTAGATTTGAGAAGTTTTCAGCCATTGTTCCTTTAAGTCAGCATTCTGCCCCACTTCTTTCTTCTATTAGGGCTCCCATAATGTGAATATTGTTTCACTTTATGGTGTCCTATAAGTCCTGTAGGCTTTTCCCCCAAGTTCTTTCCTTCCCTCCCCGCTCCCCCACTTGGACTGGATAATTTGATGAATAATCCAAGAGGTCATGGTTGGTTCAGCAACTGCATGATCCTTAACAGCAAGTACAGTGGAGGGTTCTTAGTAGCTGCAGGGCCTTCAGCCAACACAACCAGATCCCAGGGCCATGAGACCAGGGAAGGAGAAGAGTGGCACAGAGTTGGTGCAATAGGGCAGCCCTGGTGGCTCAATGGTGGTAGCGCCACCCTCAGCCCTGGATGTGATCCTGGAGACCTGGGATCAAGTCCCACGTCGGGCTCCCTGCATGGAGCTGCTTCTCCCTCTGCCTGTGTCTCTCTGCCTCTCTCTCTCTCTCCCTCCCTCCCTCTCTCTCTTTGTGTGTGTCTCTCATGAATAAATAAATAAAATCTCTTAAAAAAGAGTTGATGCAATGCACACACTCAGCTGTGGGGCTGAAGCAAGCACATACCCCAACAGGGCTGTGGTGAGCAGTGGGGACTGTGACCAACTGTGGGACCCAGGTAACTTTGTGCCTGGGCTTTCTGTGTGCACTCATGTTGCTTTATGGTTAGCCACTACTGTATGCTCAGCAGTGGGGGTTCATGACTGGAGTTTGGACTGGCAGTTTGTAGATATAAAATTCAGGGTTTAGCTGTGGTCTCATGCGCCAGTTCAGTGTAGTGACAGGTGTCAGGCATGGCCTCAGGTACCTGAAAGCTAATGGGCCTGGGATGATGTTGTACATATGCCAAGGCTCCCTTGGTGAGATTCTGAGGCTCAGGGTATAGGTGGTGGCACTGCTGAGGTGACTCAAGGGAGAGTAGATGGAACTAAGCAAGAGTCTGGGGCAGCTGGAGTCTGCAAATGTGAAAACCTGTGGGAATATCAGCAACAACATCTTAGAGGGTACACAGTGCTGGGCTGGCTGTTGGTTCTCAAGCAGTTAAGGCTGCTAGGGTCCTCTGCAGAAAGGACTCAGAGAATCATGGTCACTCATGCCACATGGCTAATGCTGGTAGTCTTGGTCTTCTTTGATCCTAGCCATGTCTAGATGTGTCAGCTCTGCCGATCTCTGGAGGTTTGAAACTAAAGCAGGTCATTTGTATCATGCCTGAAGGGCTGAGTCTAATGTTCTCTCTGCTGTTCCCCAGGACTGGGAAGTATCTCAGGTCAAGGAGTATCTCTCTTGATGCTGAGCAGTGCTGGCCTGGGTCATGGAGTGATGCAGGCAAAATGAAGCTATTTTCTCTACTTTTTTTGTAGTTATCTTCAGGATTTTTTGTATACTTTTTTTTTGGATTCGATTGTTATTGCATAACACCCAGTGCTCATCCTGTCAAGTGCCCCCTCGGTGCTCATCACCCCATCCCCCTGCCCACCTCCCTTTTCACTACCCCTTGTTCGCTTCCCAGAGTTAG